>NC_053491.1:44740503-45005503 GCF_905171775.1 Rana temporaria
GCCCTCGCACCTCCAGCCCTCCTCTGGTCCTCCTCCAGACCCTTACTTTCTACTTTTAAGCAATGCATCCAGCTTGTTCCCAGCAGCAGCATAAGGAAAGGGGGGTACACTGTGATGTAAGGGAGAGTGGGGGACTCAACTTATGATGGTGGGGTGGCTCTTGACATCTAATGTAAGGGGAGGGAATGCGCTGGTTATCTAATCTTACAGATACAACCGGCCCTTTTGAGGGGAATCATAATGCTGATGCGCCCCACGATGAAATCGAGTTTGACACCCCTGGTCTAGGGGTTGTCTTTTTTTAAATTGATCGCTAAATAAACTTGCATAGGGCATAGGGAGTCATGGGATACTCCATAAGCACTGGACAGTAACAAGAGGACATTCTTCACCCTGTTGCTACTCTTTAAGATTGTCCCTTTAGTAATGGCCCAGAAAATGGACAGCACTGAGACACCATCAGAAATGCCCTAGACCAGTCAAGCTACAGTACTGATGCAGAAGAGATAGCAGGAGCAACAGTCACCAGGCACTGCACTCAGGTCTGTACAACATCCCTGGATACTTAGATAACTTCTTCCAATGTCAGACAGACATTTCTCCAGTGAACTCTCCAGACCAGATCCTAAGTGAAATCCCTTAAATTAGTTCCAGAGATATTTTATCAAACAGGCCTCCCAGCTTTAGCATAGCTGGGACCTTGGTGAACACATGTAGAATATCAGCTAGGCTGCCTAGAAGGGCAGCAGCCCTTCAGGCTGGAAATGTTCCTCCTGGACAAGAACCAGCAGCTCCTGGTGCCAGACTATTTATGCACCCCCAGGCACCTTCTGGGATCCCTCCCCCAGGGATTGGCTGAATTATAAATGTAGCGCCTATGTACTAAATTTAAGGGTAGATCAGAGTATAGTTAAACTCTGATCCAGGTTGTTAGTTGCAAATTGCGGACTCTGTCTCAGCTTGGCTGTTCTGTGAGTCCATCCTGCTGTGGCAGCAATGGAGTCAAGATTTGGGTGCTCTTTCCCAGCAGCCAATCACGAGGGTTTGTCCTCGCGGTGCATGCTGGGGAGGGGTAATTATGGGGCAGACGCCATTGGTTCTGGGTCTTCTTCGTCCAGTGTGGCACCCACCTTTAGTTTAGGGTGGCCACATCACGGCGCTCCTGCGTTATGGCCTACCTGGCCGGGGCATGCGTGCCACGCGGTGTTCCTGGTTCCGGGACCATGCTGAACAGCGACGGGGACCCAGTGAGTGACTGGGTTCCCACCTGTAAAGATCCCAAGCTGTACTGCTGTTCGGTGGGGAGTCAGTCCGAGGAGCGCCATTGAGAGGCTGGCGGTCCAAAAGGGCATGGACAAACCACCGGGGATCGAGGTAATCGGACACTGAGGGATTGATCACCTGTCAGTCAGTACCTGGGCGACAAGTTTAAGGAGATCCAGACGTAACTCAAGTAAGGAGGCATATCTCCAAGAATTCCATCCAGAGGGGACCTGTGGCAAAGGTATCTTTCTGAGGCTCATTGAGAGGGGTCTGTGGCAGAGACTTTTTTTCCAAGTTCAAGTTCACCAAGGAGGGTCTGTGGCAGAGACTTTATCCAAGTGATACTCTGGCTGCCAGGTCAGTGAGAGAGGCCTGTCCGGGTACACTAAACCCACTCCGGCGGGCGTGGTGCAAAGAAGTGTTACGTTTGGGAGCAGGACTGTTTCCTATCATTACGCCTGAATCTGCTATTCTCCTATCTTCTTCAACTTTACTTTCCTCACCACAAGTCTACTGTTTTTACCCGGATGGGTAATAAAGAGCACCTGTCATGGACATTCCTTTACTTCTACTATATGCAATACGCATCATTCACCCCTAGGAATTTCGGAGGTCTTGACATCCGTGTGCATGAGGCCTTATCTATTGTTTAACTAAATTAGAAGAGCAGTTTGTAGGATGTAACAAAAGCTGTTACAATGTAATCAACTGGCATATTGTCATATAAACATTCTGGCAGATTAACAAAACTTTTAGTTTTTTTGATGAACTCTCTCCTATGCATGTACCATATATACTTGAGTATAAGCCAAGTTTTTCAGCCCTTTTTTTAAGGCTGAAAATACCCCCCTCAGCTTATACCTGAAGTGTACCTGAAATTATTGAGAGGCTGCGAGCATCCATTGTTTAAAAGTCACGGTCTCCTCCTGGTCCCTTCCGTGATAGGCGTTTCTCAGCAGACACAGTTCCGCCTATCACGGACGTTCTCTCATCCTCAGACTCAGTTTCCCCGCAGACACTGTGTTCAGTGTTCTGCCAATCACGGACATCTTTTCATCCTCGGACAAGAGGACGTCCGTGATTGGCGGAACACTGAGCACAATGTCTGCTGGGAGTCCAAGGATGAGGGAATGTCTGTGATAGGCGGAACTGTGTCTGCTGAGAAACGCCCATCACGGAATGGGCCAGGAGGAGACTGCGACTTTTAAACAATGAATAGACGCCTGCAGCCTGTCAATTTCAGGTACACTGACTCGGGCACAGTGAGGCTGCAATGGGCACAGTGAGGATGGACACAGTGAGGATGGACACAGTGAGGATGGACACAGTGAGGATGGACACAGTGAGGTTGCAATGGGCACAGTGAGGTTGGCACAGGGAGGTTGCAGAGGGCACAGTGAGGTTGGCACAGTGAGGTTGCAATGGGCACAGGAGGTTGGGCACAGTGAAGTTGCAATGGGCACAGTGAGGCGTGAAAATGGGCATTGTTGACCCTCTTTTCCGTTTACAGTAGCCGCTGCATTCTCACCCTAGGCTTATACTTGAGTCAATACGTTTTCCCATTTTTTTGTGGTAAAATTAGGTACCTCGGCTTATATTCGGGTCGGCTTATACTCAAATATATACGGTAGTTTGTGTCTCAATAGCGAGTTCCTCGGTCCTGTCACACAACCAGGAAATGCACATTGTGCTCTGTTGAAATTTTTTCTGAGTATGTTGCTTTGTCAGACAAGACAATGAACATTACTTCCGATCTTTATCCTATGTGGTCCTCAGAGCTGGGAAACAACATGCATTGCAGTCTATCACACTATCACATGTAGGGCCGAAACAACTAATCGATTAATCGCCAACTAATCGATTATGAAATTAATCGATTACAATTTTCATAACCGATTAATCGGCCAGTGACATAATGGGGTTAAAAAAACTAAAGTTAGCCCTTCATAGTACAAAAAAGCAAATCGCTACTGTAAATATTACTTTCACTGTTCCACAGTAAAAAAAATGAACCCCTTAGGCCTCGTACAGACGACCGGACAGTCCGCTGAAAACGGTCCGGAGATTTCTGTCTGATGGTTGTACACACCATCAGACAGAAATCCGCGGTGACGTGGCCGCGCCGTCGCCGCGACGATGACGCGGCGACGTGCGTGGCCCTGGAAGTTCAAAGCTTCCACGCATGCGTCAAATCACTTAGACGCATGCGAGGGATGGCGGCCGATTGGACATGTACGGTGAGTCTGTACAGACGACCGAACATGTCCGACGGACAGGCTTCCAGCGGACATGTTTCTTAGCATGCTAAGAAACATTTGTCTGCTGCAAAACGGTCGGCTGGACAAATGTCCGCTGGAAACCTGTCCGGTCGGCCGTACACACGACCGAACATGTCTGCTGAAACTGGTCTGCGGACCAGTTTCAGCAGACATGTTCGGTCGTGTGTACAAGGCCTTAGGCCCCGTACACACGAGAGGATATCCGCTGGAAACGGTCCGCCGGACCTCTGGCGGATTTGGATCGAAATCCGCGCGGAATAAATCCGCGGTGACGTGTCGTGCCGTCGCCGCGGCGATGTGCGCGATGCTGGAAGGTAAATACTTGCGAGGGAGGGGAGCGGACGGACTGATCCGGTGAGTCTGTACAGACGACCGGATCAGTCCGCTGGACTGGATTCCAGCGGATAGATTTCTTAGCATGCTAAGAAATTTTTATCCGCTGGGAATCCGTCGGCTTGATTTTTATCTGCCGGGAAATGTCCGCTCGGACGTACACACGACCGGATCTATCTGCTGGAACTGATCCACGGATCAATCCCAGCGGATAGATCCGGTCGTCTGTACGAGGCCTTACAGTAGCGATTATTTGCTCTTTTTGTACTTATTCTCATCTCAGGCCGGGGGCACACCTCTGTTTTTTGGTGCTTTTTGCAGAAACACACTACAGTTCATTTACATGTTTTCCTATGGGACACGTTCACATCCATGATTTATTTTCAGCTGCTGCGTATTTGGAAAGGGCAAGGACTTTTTTTTTACGCAAAACGGTGCAATTTTGTTTTTTTTGGTTCAATATACTTCAATGGATAAGCTGCAGAAAAGCATGTAATGTGTTTTTGCGACAATTTGTGTTTTTTAATCTGCCCAACAACAAATTGGCCCAATTTTTTTTTAAATGGTAATTTTTTTTTTAAGGCTATTATGCGATTAATCGATTAATCGAAACAATAATCGGCCAACTAATCGATAATGAAAATAATCGTTAGTTGCAGCCCCAATCACATGCTATGAAAGTAAAGTGATGAAATCTACTTCTCGGTTTGTGGCCAGATTGCTTAATTCAGCTAAATGCACTTGTTTGTCTAGTTTCCACACACTACGGCTAAGTATGATGTAACAGTGCATACTGTATATACAACCGATGCTGCCTGGATATGGCATTTTCTGTAGTTATGATGACCATTATTGGTGTAGGTGGCATCAACATCTTCTACCATGTACAAAACACCCAACACCAGGTCTATAACATTACAACACAGACAAATCAATGTGAGAACTCTTCCTAAAAAAGCTAACATTCCAAAGGGAAAAGAGACAAGAGGTAAGGGATGTCTGGCAGTAGAAATATTCTAAGACGCATATTGAAAGTAATGAGAGAAGTTGGTGCGATTGCTTCATGGTGATTCGTTTTCTTAGCAAGATCTTGTTTTTTTAAAGCGGTAGTAAACTCTATATTTAAATTTTTTACCTACAGGTAAGCTTATAATAAAGCTTACCATACCTATAGATAAAGGTAATATCTCCTAAAACGTGCACCATTTAGGACAGGGGTGCCCAACCAGAGGCCCGGGGGCTACATGTGGCCTTCTGATGTGGCCCGCGACCTCCTGTTGTGGGATGGAATAAAATAGAATAGAATACTGTTATTAAAGGTATGTTTATTACTAAAATCACAGGGGCAGATCCACAAAGAGAGTACGCCGGCGTATCTAGTGATACGCCGGCGTACTTTCAAATTTCCCGTGTCGTATCTTTGTTTTGAATCCTCAAAACAAGATACGACGGCATCTGGGTTAGATCCAACAGGCGTACGTCTTCGTACGCCTTCGGATCTTAGATGCAATTCTTCGGTGTCCGCTGGGTGGCGTTCCCGTCAAATTCCGCGTCGAGTATGCAAATTAGCTATTTCCGACGATCCACGAACGTACGAGCGCCCGTCGCATTCTTTTACGTCGTTTCCGTTCGGCTTTTTTCGGCGTATAGTTAAAGCTGCTATTTGCTGGCGTACGCAATGTTAAGTATGGCCGTCGTTCCCGCGTCGAATTTGAAAATATTTTATTTTGTTTGTGTAAGTCGTCCGTGAATGGGGCTGGACGTAATTTACGTCCACGTCAAAACAATGACGTCCTTGCAACGTCATTTAGCGCAATGCACGGCGGGAAATTTAGGGAAAAATTGCAGTTTTCTTGTCGTGAAAACCGGTCGTGTGTACGAGGCATTCGATTGTAAACTTCTTAATAGGAATGTAAAGTGCTGCTATAAGTATCTCAAATAAATATATGAGATGAAGACTTTTACCAATAAAAACATATGTGTAGTCTGTAAAACACAAAAAGGAAAACCTACCAAGTGGAAGTGGTTAAGTGGTTCTAAAGGCTTCTCTGTGCAGGCCCCCCCTAATACTTAACCGAGCCCCACTGCGATCCAGTGATCTACATGGGAGCCTCGGCTCCCCAGGACTCTCCCTCCTCATTGGCTGAGACAGCAGCGGGAGTATGTTTTTGTATGTTGTATAGACTCTGGCCAGGTTTCTTGGGCTGGAGCACCCCTTCCCATCCTCATTACCTCTTATTAGTGGCCACCAGTGCATAGGAGGAATCCCTTCAGTTCTCCCATAAAGAGGCAGGGCTTTTTTTCAGGGGGAACTTGGGGGAACTCTGGCTCAGACCCTTTGGTGCCTGATCACCACAATCACTTGTAAACATAGAAGTCCAGTTTTTGTGTTTACAAGTGACAGCTCTGTACTCTATGTGTAACCCCCTGAACTCTGCACTCTGTAATGCAATCCTGGTATTTAATGCCCCTTTAAGACCCTTCTACTGTTTTTGAAATTTGAACGGGGTCGTGGTTGAGTTCCTGCACCTATTTTCTGAGAAAAAAAGCTATGTATAGAGGAGTTTATCTCCCATGGTTGAGACGCAGGATCTTTCACTCTATTACTAGGTTAGGACCCACTAATTTGGGCTACTTTGTCGCAGTAAGTGGGCTTAGCACTATATGACCAAATAGTGTGACCAAACCCCCGTATTTTTGAATATGTTCAGGAGTTTTTAACTAGCCTTGCAGGATAAATGTCATTTTTGCTTGTGTGCGCTGTAATCTGTTTTGTATTGTCTTTAGTCTTATAGCAGCACCATCTTAGATGTAAAGCATTTTTAGAGTGTGCCCCCCAAGTATGGTGTTGTCTGTGTGTGAATGGACATGGGCTCTGGAGTAGGGTTGCCATCTGTCCTGGACACCTGAAACCCGGACACATTATTCAGACAGGAATGTGTTCCTCGGAACAGGGCCTGACATGAGGGTGAGAGGGCACGATGTGTGCCGCATTACTATTCTCTTTGGAGTGCCCAAAGGTGTCCCAGGTCTATAACAATCCTATAGTATATATTAAAAATAAAAGTGTTCGGGTTTGGCTTGAAGAAAAAGTGGCCTGCTTGGGTGCCACCATTGCAAGCTGCTTGCTGTGGGGGCAATCGAAAGGAGGGAGGGGCCTGGAGCGCCAGGAGGGGACCCGAGAAGAGGAGGATCGGGGCTGCTCTGTGCAGAAACCATTACACAGAGCAGGTATGTATAACATGTTTGTTATTTAAAAAAAATGCATTTAACATCACTTTTAATTCTATTTTAACTGACTGCTCGGTTTGCCCTGGGTTTATTTACAGTGGTGGCTGTACTACCTATGCTGGACACATTTAGCCAGATTCAGGTAGATGTGCCTAACTTTAGGCGGGCGTAGCGCATCTCATATACGCTACGCCGCTGTAAGTTAGAGAGGTAAGTACAGTATTCACAAAGAACTTGCGTCCTAAGTTACGGCGGCGTAGTGTAAATGGGCTGGCGTAAGTGCGCGTAATTCAAAGTAGGCTGTTGTATGGTAAATCGTGACCCCGCGTAAATGACGCGCCTAACGAACGGCGCATGCGCTGTCCGTGGACGTATCCCAATGCGCATGCTCAAAATCATGTCGCAAATAGTCAATGCTTTCGACGTGAACGTAACCTACGCCCAGCCCCATTCTGAATCGGCTTACGCAAACGACGTGAAATTCGACGGCTGTTCCGACGTCCATACTTAACATTGGCTGCGCCATCTTTTTGGTGGTTTATCTTTACGCCTGCAAAATGCCTTTACGTAAATGGCGTAGCTTACTGCGACGGGCGTACGTACGTTCGTGAATAGGCGTATCTTGCTCATTTACATATTCTCTGTGTAAATCGACGTACACGCCCCTATCGGCCAGCGTAAATATGCAGCTAAGATACGACGGCGTAGGAGACTTGCGCCGGTCGTATCTTAGCAACAGAAGCGTATCTCAATTTGAGTATCCGCTTAAAGACACGATGGCGCGGATTCGGACTTACGACGGCGTATCTACTGATACGCCGTCGTAAGTCTTTGTGAATCTGCCTAATTAACTTTAGCATTAGTTGAGTTTTATCTAAATTTCCCACCACCGGCTGCATTTTCTGGCACCTCGCTGAAGGTGTTGAACCATTGCAGTTTTATTTTGCCTGCAGTTCTGCTGCTCTGTGTTTGTGCCGACTAGCAGTATGCCTGAAATATGACAGATATATGTATACCTTTGTACTTCTACCTTCCAGGCATATAGCAGGAAGTAAATGAAGAAATTACTAAAACTCCACCTGAACTTTTCAATTCCATTGTGATATTCTGTACTCAGCTACCCCTTTTCACCAGAAAGACGCAAAGAATAATGATACACAATGTCTATCCTTTTTAACTCTTTCCCTGTCAGAGACGTTTTTTCATATTTTTTTTTTTGCACACCTTTTAAAAGCATTTTCCTAACAACAAGCCGAGATAGGATGATCTGATCTCAAGGGGTTTTTCTTTCAGGCTACATGAAGTACATAAATGACCCACATCTAGAGCAAGGAATTTCTCCAACTTTGGTCAAAGCTGCACAATTTGTTTGGTGAGCGGCACTTTACTGCTAACTAGGGTGACCACATGTCCCGGATTGCCCGGGACAGTCCCGCATTTTGCAGGTCTGTCCCGGGCACATTCATTCCAGGACAATACAGTGTCCCGGAATGAAACTGACACAGCCACCCCCAGGGCCAATCTGATGCCCCCCAAAAAAGCTGTCACATCACCACTTTACTCACTGACAGTACTTGTCCTGGCCGGGAATGCCTGGAGAAGCACAATTCCGCCCCCTGCTTGTGATTGGAGAAATCATAAAATCCGCCTCTTGTGTCCAATCACTGTGCTGTGATTCGTTACAGCACAAGCTGATTTTTGGGAAGGGAAGTGTCCCTGAATGGTAGTTTGGAGATGTGGTCACCCTACTGCTAACGCCTGCACCGCCCCAGTGTGAAACGGGTGTAAGGCTACTGAGGCGTCAGTGGCGGTAAAACGCCGCTATTCGGCCGCTAGCAGGGCCCTTTTAATCTCTGCTAGCGGCCAGAAAAAGGGTTAAAAACGCCCGCAAAGCGCCACTGCAGTGGTTCGGCAGCGCTGCCCATTGATTTCAATGGTCAGGGGCGCTGTAGGAGCGGTGTATACACCGCTCCTACAGCGCCTCAAAGATGTGGCTAGCAGGACTTTTCTTAATATCGGGAGTGAAAGAAGTGGCTCTTTCAGGGCGAATCGCAGGCGCTATTTTTAGCACTATAGCGCCTGCAAAGCACCTCAGTGTGAAATTAGCCTTATGGTAGGCCATTAATGTACCTCATGAAGCCTGACTGGAATACTCCCAGAACATAGTTAAGTGAGGCCTAGTCATTACTGCTTACCTCCACCATCACAGGAGTGAGCTACTGCATCAGGAGAGAGAGGGAGAGCATGGCAGAGGAGTTTGCATCAGAGAAAAAGCTTACTACTGTGATGGTGGAGGTGACCAATAACAATTACTAGGCCTCACTTAGCAACGTCCTAGAAGTAAGTCAGGCTTCATGAGGTACATAAATGGCCTACACCTATAGCAAGGGAATTATTCAACTTTAGTCAAACCTGCGCAGTTTGTTTTTATCTACAGACACCCCTTATTTGTGTATAGGTTGTATTTTTTGTGAAGATGAACTATCCTTTACCCTTTCCTGGGCACTGTTTGGAGCACTCACACTACACAAACCAGCTAGACAAAGGGGCTGAACTGTGCCAGAAACCTATTAAACCTGTCAGTGTGTGCACCCTTAGCCTTGGTTCACACTACCTCTTAGGCCGGGTACACACGAACAAACATGTACGGTGAAAGCGGTCCGTCGGACCGTTTTCACCGTACATGTCTGCCAGAGGGCTTCTGTACGATGGTTGTACACACCATCGTACAGAAGTCCGCACGTAAACAATACGCGGGGCGTGTCCGCGGTGTCGCCGCGTCGATGACGCGGTGTCGCCGCGACAATGACGCAGCGACGTGGGCGGCCCGCCTGGACATGTACGGTAGGTCTGTACTGACGACCGTACATGTCCGAGCGGGCAGGATTCCAGCGGACAGTTTTAAAACACGTCCAGGAATATTTGCCCGCTGGGAAAAGGCCTGGCGGGCAAATGTTTGCTGGAATTCGGCCCGCTCGCGCCCACACACGACCGAACATGTATGCTGAAACTGGCCCGCGGACCAGTTTCAGCATACATGTTTGGTCGTGTGTACGGGGCCTTAGGGTAGCCCGTTCATTTTAACGGGCTGCCCTACCCGCGGGTAGGGTTGCCACCTGTCCAGGATTCACCCGGACTGTTCGGGTTTGGAATCATGTGTCCAGGTTTCAGATTGTCTGAAACCCAGACACAATATTCAGACTAGACTATGGCTTCCCAGCAGGGTTGCTGGCTGCAGTTGTCTAAGCTGAGAGTGTCTGTTCCACTGTTTCACAATTTCCAAATCCAGTACTAACAACCCCCCCCCCCCCCCCAACACACACACAGACAGGAGAGGATAGAGGGCTCAATCTGCACTTCTTCCTCCTGCCCCTACCCTTCTGTGTCTGCCCACACTCAAATGCCCGGTGCTGTGGGGTGGGAAAGCCTCAGATACATTTGGATGAGAAGTGCTGACTGCCAAAGGGCGAGTGAGCTCACCATCCATTCCTGTCTGTGACTGAAGAGTGAGTACACTAGGGTAAATCAGGGTTCTCAGAGCACCCCTTACATCAGAGTTCCCCTTTACACCAGAGGCCGCAGTGTTCCCCCTTACATCAGAGTCATCTCTGTACATCAGAGTTCTCAGTCTTCCCCCTTAAATCAGGGTTCCAAGAGCATCCCTTATGTAATGTTATGAGTCCCCAGAGTTCATCCTTACATCAGAGTCTGCAGAGTCCCCCCTTACAGTGAAAGGGAATTCTGTGAGTTCAGATGTAAAAGGGGAACACTGTGGACTCTGATGTAAAGGGGGACTCTTGTTATTAACTTCATATGATTAAAAATGTTATTTAATAAAAAAAATATATGTACAATTTATACTATAAAATAAAATTGGCGTGCGCCGCGAAAGTGTTCGGGTTTGACTTGATGAAAAGGTGGCAACCCTACCCGCGGGTAATATAGGGAGAGAAGTCCTTGACCCTTTTGTAAAATTGCGCGGCACCGAACCTCATGGTGCTGTGGAACCATGTTATTTGGCGAGTGAGAAAACACACGTGTTTTGCAAATGTGTGGCAGTGGGGAATTAAGAATGAATGAATGAAGAATGAATGATACCCCTGCATGTCTGCTAAACAGACGTGCATTTCTCTGCGTGGTGAGAATGCGCTTGATTTTGCGCATGTTCCCGATATGCAGATATGTGAACAGAGCCTTAGCCAGTGTATAAAATTGTAAATGTTTTTGTCATTAGCAGCAGTTCAATATGCCTGTTTTTTTATTTACTATTTTATTTCTGTTTAGCATTTGTAGAGAGTTTTTTTTTTCCTTAGTGCTACAGGTGAGAAAGGTCCGTTGGTTTCTTGTGCTGATTGCTGGACAGTCATAGACTGAACAGACCAGAACCATGGTACCATACATTTATTAGGGTACAGCGTACATGTGCTAAATGACTATTTAATGTTCATGGAGTCATTCTCGGGTGAACTTCCACTTTAACACTTCTCTATGGAACTCAGTTATCACAAGCAATGCTTGTTTACATTTTTCTCTTATCTGGCCCTCTATTGTTAACTTTACTCCTTCCATTTAAAATGCACCAGATCTAAAGCTGAACTTCGGGCAAAAGTAAATAAAAACTCTCCCTGCACCTCAACGGTTAAATGCATGTTTAGCTCGAAGGCCTGGCTCACACCTATGCATTTTTAATGCGTTTTGCAGATTTGCACCACAGTCCATTTAACATGGTTTCCTATGAAACACGTTCTGTAGTGCAAATCTCCAAAATGCAAAAAGCACTAAAAATGCATAGGTGTGTATCAGGCCTTAGGGATGGGAACAGCACTTTACTTGCCCTGATCCCTGGTTTCCACACAGGCTCCTTTTGTGCTGCTAGAGCGGACCCTGCTGTCTCTTCTTCTCCATGCTTCAGCAGTTGCAGCTCTGATGTCATCAAGTACAATGGAGGGTCCAAAGCCTTGCATTGGATTTGAGGATACCACATGACCTTTGAAAAGTTATTCACTGCAGGCTGCTTTTCAGGGGGCCAGCAAGGGCTGCCGCACTGGTGAACAAACCGTTTGTGATGCAGATTTATTTTTATGTATCTTTGGATAAATTCATCATAGCTGCTTAGTTTTAATATACAGTGGAACCTTGGATTACGAGCATAATCAGTTTCAGGAGAATGCTTGTAATCCAAAGCACTCGCATATCAAAGCGAGTTTCCCCATAGAAGTCAATGGAAACAAAGATAATGTGTTCCACATTGACTTCTATTGCATGCAATAACGCATGTGGTCTGAGGTGGGGGGGGCGCCGGAGAGACTCGGAGACTGCTCAGATGCACTCGGAAACTGTATTTCTGAGTTTTTCCAAGTATTTCTAGGGCCAGATTCACAAAGAGATACGACGGCGTATCTCCTGATACGCCATCGTATCTCTGAGATCCCACGGTCGGATCTATGCGACTGATTCATAAGAATCAGTTACGCATAGATCTCCCTTAGATCTCCCTTACACCGTCGGATCTTAGGCTGCAATCTTCCGCTGTCCGCTAGGTGGCACTTCGTGTTTTACTCGCGACGAATATGCAAATGAGGAAATACGCCGATTCAGAAACGAACGCCCGCCTGTCGCTTTTTTTTTACGTCGTTTGCGTTCGGCTTTTTCCGGCGGATAGTTACCCCTGCTATATGAGGGGTAGCTAATGTTAAGTATGGCCGTCGTTCCCGCGGCGAGTTTCAAATTTTTACGTTGTTTGCGTAAGTCAGTCGCGAATACGGATGGCCGGAATTTACGTTGCTGCCGAAAACAATGATGTCCTAGCGATGTCATTTGGAGCATGCGCACTGGGAAATATCGCTGGCGGCGCATGCGCAGTTAAATCGGCGCGGGGACGCGCCTGATTTAAATTGTACACTCCCCCTAGCCGCGGAATTTGAATTCCGCCGGGGGAGTTACGATCCGCCGGCGCAAGTTTGGAGGTAAGTGCTTTGTGAATACTGCACTAGCCTTGCCGGCGGATAGTAGATCACATAGATTACGCGGATCTTAAGATCCGCTAATCTATGTGAATCCAGCCCCTAGTGTCACCGGCCGCCCCCGTACCTCTGGCCAAATGTGGTACTGCACGCCCCAGAGGCTTGAATCCTGCTCGTTTTGCAAGATAACACTTTTGCAAACTGAGTCATAATTTAAAAAAAATAATAGCTCGCATTGCGAAACGCTCGCAATCCGCGTTACTCACAATTCGAGGTATACACTATATTACCAAAAGTATTGGGACTTTACACGCATGTGAACTTTAATGGCATCCCAGTCTTAGTCCGTAGGATTGAATATTGAGTTGGCCCACCACTTGAAGCTATAACAGCTTCAACTCTTCTGGGAAGGCTATTCACAAGGTTTAGGAGTGTGTCTACGGGAATGTTCGACCATTCTTCCAGAAGCGCATTTGTGAGGTCAGGCACTGATGTTGGATGAGAAGGCCTGGCTCGCAATCTCCGCCATAATTAATCGGGTTGAGGTCAGGCCAGTCAAGTTCCTCTACCCCAAACTCGCTCATCCATGTCTTTATGGACCTTGTTTTGTGCACTGGTGCATAGTCATGTTGGAACAAGAAGGAGCCATCTCCAAACTGTTCCCACAAAGTTGGGAGCATGAATTTGTCCAAAATGTCTTGGTATGCTGACGCCTCAAGAGTTCCCTTCAGTGGAACTAAGGGGCCAAGCCCAACCCCGGAAGAACAACCCTGCACCATAACCCCCCCCCCCCTCTACTAAATGATTTGGAACTTAACTTCCCCTGCTCCTGTTCAGGGGAATTTCTATACGTTGTGGAAAAAAATACCCGAGAAAGGTGCGGTCTCTTTCAGTGATCCCTCTGTTACCTCTCATTTCCATATTGTTTTAGTGCGGTCCCACTCATTGATCCCCCTGTTCCCGTCCCTTTGATATTGTATCAATGCTGTTCCACTCATTGATCTCCCTGTTCCTGTTCCTTTTGTATTGTATCAATGCTGTCCTAATCATTGATCCTCCTGTTCCTGTTCCTTTTGTATTGTATCAATGCTGTCCCACTCTTTGATCCCCCTGTTCCTGTTTCTTTTGTATTGTATCAATGCTGTCCTACTCGTTGATCCCCCATGTTCCTTTCCCTTTCATATTGTATCAGTGATGTCCCACTTGTTGATTCCCCTGTTCCTGTTCCCTTTCTTTGTATCAATGCTGTTCCAATCATTTATCTCCCGGTTACTGTTCCTTTTGTATTGTATCAATGCTGTCCTAATCATTGATCCCCCTGTTCCTGTCCCTTTTGTATTGTATCAATGCTGTCCCACTCGTTGATCCCCCTGTTCCTGTTCCTTTTGTATTGTATCAATGCTGTTCCAATCATTGATCTCCCAGTTCCTGTTGCTTTTGTATTGTATCAATGCTGTCCTAATCATTGATCCCCCTGTTCCTGTTCTTTTTGTATTGTATCAATGCTGTCCCACTCTTTGATCCCCCTGTTCCTGTCCCTTTTGTATTGTATCAATGCTGTCCCACTCATTGATCCCCCCTGTTCCTTTCCCTTTTATATTTTATCAATGCTGTCCCATTCGTTGATCCCCCTGTTCCTGTTCCTTTTTTATTGTATCAATGCTGTCCCACTCGGTTGATCCCCTCTGTTCCTTTCCCTTTCATATTGTATCAATGCTGTCCTAGTTATTGATCCCCCTATTCCTGTTTCTTTTGTATCAATGATGTCCCACTCGCTGATCCCCCTGTCCCTGTCATTTTGTATCAGTGCTGTCAAACTGTTCCTGTTTCTTTTGTATTGTATTAATACTGTCCCTCTCATATTGTATCAGTGCTATCCTATTTATTGATACCCCTGTTCCTATCACTTTTGTATTGTATCATTTGCTGTCTCACTTATTGATCCCCCTGTTCCCTTTCATATTGTACCAGTGCTGTCCCACTCATTGATCCCCCTGTTTCTGTCCCGTTTGTATTATTTTAATGCGGTCCCACTCATTAATTCCCCCTGTTGCCTTTCATATTGTACCAGTGCGGTCCAAAACATCATTGATCCCCCTGTTCCTGTCCCTTTCATATTGTATCATTGCTGTCCCACTTATTGATTCCCCTGTTTCTGTCCCTTTTGTAGTGTATCATTGCTGTCCTAATCATTGATTCCCCTGTCCCTATTCATTTTTATATTGTATCAGTGTGGTCCCACTTATTGATCCCTTGCCCCTTTAAATCCCATATTGTATTAGTGCGGTCGGGGCTGATCTGTCAAGTGCATGCTTTACTCCAATGTTTCTCCAATTAAGGGCCCATTCACACCTAGGCGTTTTGTCGCCTGTAGTGTGACGCCCGCTGCCGCCCCGACACGCCAGAGGGATGATGTAACATCGCCCTCTATGGAGATGGTTCACATCTCCACGCCGAACGCCTGTCGCCTGAAAAAAAGTCCCGGACCTTTTTTTCAGGCGTCTTTCGGCGTTCGGCATAGGAGATGTGAACCATCTCCATAGAGGGGGTGAAGGCTGCATTAAATCGCTGCGTTTTGTCGCCGCAAATCGCGGTACAAAACGCCGCTATTTGTCACCGCAATTCGCGGGACAAAACGCCGCGATTTAGTACGCCGAGGTGTGAATGCAGCCTAAGTCCTCAAGTACCCCCCAACAGGATTTCCCCTCAGATGAAACAGCTGTGGTAATTTTTTAGGCTGCATTCACACCTGAGCGTTTTGTCGCCTGAAGCGTGAAGCTCCAAAACGCTAGAGGGGAAAAAATACATTATTCTCTATGGAGATGGTTCACATCTCCACTCCAAAACGCCTGACGCCGAACGCCTGAAGCTCAAACAAGTTCCGGACCCTTTTTTGTTGCGCGAATTGGGCGGATTTGAGCGTTTTAGAACGTTTGTATTCCCATAGAAAGTAATGGAAACGCTCGATTCAAGCGTCTAGTGTGACAACGAGCGTTTCTACGGGCGTTTTGTCACTTTAATCAATAGAACATTTCACCCAGGTAGAAGTTAAAAAAATCTACAAACATAGCAACAAGTGATGAAAAGATGATAATTTTTCCTATTGGCTAAAATAAAAAACGTCGGACGACGCTGTATGCAAACGCTCGAAAACGCGTGAATACGCGCGACAAAACGCTGGAAAAATTACCAAAAACGCTACGCTCAGGTATGAATGCAGCCTTAACAGAAGGAATTTTATTAGCAGAAAAAAAAAAGTACCATTGTACATGTGAAGAACTGTACACTATACATGAGAGTAGAATGGATCATCTAACAGAGAACAACTAGATCATCTGGTAGCCAGGAAGTATACTGTATCACCAGACAGATTAAATCATATAACAAAAATATGAAAACTAGACTACGGCTGTGGTAATTACTAAGGCAGTGAAACTGATCAAATCACCTGTGCAAAATAATGGAAAGCCTGAAAACATGACCTGTTGTGGGTACTAGATGATTGGAGTTGAGAATCATTGCTTTACGCCATTCGCCCAGCGCGTGAGCGGCACAGATCTGTCAGTGTCAACAATCACAGTGCACACAGGTAACGACTTACCAGTCTCAGGGTCCTAAATGCTACACTCAGTGACCGCCGATCCTTTCCATAGCCCCAAGTTTATCTTCTTTGTTCAGACTTGTCCTTGGCGTTCTTTCTTTAGAGTTTCTTGTACATTCCTTGGATTTGTTCAGCAGGTTCTGTCACTTCTCTGCCTCTCTCCGGATCTCAGCTGTCTCTTTTACTGACACCGACCGTCTCTGACCTGGATGATCGGTGATCGCAAGGTCCCTGTGCGGTCTCTAGGAGTTCAGTGACTGTTGTGAGTGACTGCTCTCCTTCTCTCTGGTTAGTGGCGGTGCTACAGAAGCACTTCCCACACTGATATTAACCCTCCCTGCACCGCTCTCTAGTAACTGAACTCGGGCAGATCACCGGCGCTTCGCCAGCAGGAACTTTCTACTCATTTTAACCATTAACAACTTCTTTTTAGTTAAAGTGTATCTACACTCAAGAACAAAAATGAAAGCGGTATTAACCACTTCAGCTCTGGAAGGTTTACCCCCCCCCCTCCTAACCAGGCCATTTCTTGGCATACAGCACTGCGTTGCTTTCACTGACAATTACATGGTCCTACGACGCTGTACCCCAATATAATTGATGTCCTTTATTTCCCACAAATAGAGCTTTCTTTTGGTGGTGTCTTTGCTGTTTTTAATTCATGCGCTATAAACAAAGGATGACCGACAATTTAAAAAATATAAATATATATATTTTATACTTTCTGTTATAATGTTTTTAATTTATGCGCTATAAACAAAGGACGACCGACAAGTTTGAAAAAATATATATATTTTACACTTTTTGCTATAATACATACATAATACATAATACAAAATAAATAAAAAGATATATATATATATATATCATTTCTTCATTAATTTAGGCCAATATGTATTTTGCTACATATCTACAAATCCCAATAAGTGTATATTGATTGGTTTGCGCAAAAGTTATAGCGTCTACAAACTTTGGAATATTTTTTTTTTTACTAGTAATGGCGGCATTCAGCGACTTATAGCGGGACTGTGATACTTGAAATTGCACTGCAAGTGAATTTGGTAGTGCAATCACTATAAATATGAGGGGTAGATCTGAAATGAGGGGAAGCTCTGCTGATTTTATTATCCAATCATGTACAAGCTAAAATGCTGTTTTTAATTTTCCTTGTATGTCCCCCTTTAGATCTACAGTGACTGCACTTCCAAGTGCACTTTCAGTGCAATTTCAAGTGCACTTTGCACTTATAGGGCCAGATTCACAAAAGGGATACAACGGCGTTTCTCCTGATACGCCGTCGTATCTCTGTTTCTATCTATGCGACTGATTCATAGAATCAGTTATGCATAGATAAAGATCCGACAGGTGTAATAGTTTTACACTGTCGGATCTAAGGGCTCTTTCACACGGAGCGGACCGTTTCCGGGTCCGCTCCGTGTGTCTCCGTCGGCTCAGCGGGGATCCCCGCTCAGCTGTCGGCGGATAGGGCGGTCCCCGCACACAGTGCAGGGACCGCCCTGTCTCTGCTCCGCTCTGCCCTATGGGGAACCTGATGCAGACGGACCGTCTGTCCGTCTGCATCAGTTCCGCTCCGCCGAACGGAAGAAAAATAGGGTTTCTTCCGTTCGGAAAAGCGGATCCCGACTGACGCGGACGCTAGCGGATGCTCCATCCGCTAACGGACGCGTTCCCATAGGGATTCATTACAAGTCCGTTAACGGACTTGTAATGAGCGGACGAACGGTCCGCTAGTGTGAAAGGACCCTTAGGATGTAGTACTGCGGCCGCCGCTGGGGGGAGTTTGCATCGTAAACCAGCGTCGGGTATGCAAATTAGGAGTTACGGCGGATCCCCGACAGATTTTCGCGTTCGCTACGTCGCCGCTAGTCTAGTTTCCCGTTGCAAAGTTAGTCGTCGTTTTAGGTGCCCTAACTTTAGTCAGCAAACGTATTGCTGTCTAAAGTATGGCCGTCGAAATTTAAAATTTAACGTTGTTTGCATAACACGTACGGAAGTACGCTACGCGCGTCGCCTTTCGAAAAAAATTACGTCACGGCGCGCAAAGCACGGCGGGAGTTAGGAAACAGAGCATACGCAGTAGGTCCGGCGCGGGAGCGTGCCTAATTTAAATGGCACACGCCCATTTGAATTGGCCCGCCTTGCGCCGGAGGCCGCGGGCGTAGTTTTCATCGCAAGTGCTTTGTGAATCAGGCACTTGCGATGAAAACTTGCGGCGGTGTAACGTATCTACGATACGTTACGCCGCTGCGATTCTACGTGAATCTGGCCCCTAGTTTGCACTTGCAGTGCAAAGTAGATTTGCCTTTCGTAAATAACCCCAGTAGTGTCTAAGGTTTACAACCACTTTAAGGGCTCTTGCACACAGGTGTAATTTTTTGATTTTCAGGCATATAATTATTACCGATCTGAAGCAGTGGCGGCCTGTGCATTAAAGGCGCACGAGCGCCACCCCCTCTCTTCAGGCACTCCCCTCTGTGTAGAATGGATAGATTCACCCACGGCCACTGTAGCCACCCCCTATTCAGGCGTCCGACCCCTTTTCGGATGCCGGAGCCTGAATTCCAGGGGTGGGGGTGTTTTTTTAAAACACCTGATTAGATCCATAGGGCCAGATTCTCAAAGGGCTTACGATGGCGCAACACCATTTGCGCCGTCGTAAGTCCTAATCTGGCCCGGCGTATCTATGCGACTGATTCTTAGAATCAGTTACGCATAGATATCCCTTAGATCTGACAGGCGTAAGGCTCTTACGCTGTCAGATCTTAGATGCAATTTTGTTTCCCGCCGCTAGGTGTCGCCGACGTCGTTTTCCCCATCTTCTATGCAAATGAACTATTTACGCGAGATTCCCGAACGTACGCGCGGTCGACGCAGTGAATTTACGACGTTTCCGTAGCCTTTGCGACGAGTAAAGTTGCCCCTGCTATATGAGGGGCAACCAATGTTAAGTATGGCCGTCGTTCCCGCGTCGAAATGTAAAAAAGTACGTCGTTTGCGTAAGTCGTCCGTGAATGGCGCTGGACGGCATTTACGTTAACGTCGAAACCAATGACGTCCTTGCGACGTCATTTAGCGCAATGCACGTTGGGAAATTTTAGGGACGGCGCATGCGCAGTACGATCGGCGCGGGAACGCGCCTAATTTAAATGATCCACGCCCCCTATCATTTGAATTAGGCGGGCTTGCGCCAGAGAATTTACGCTACGCCGCCGCAACTTTACAGGCAAGTGCTTTGTGAATCAAGCACTTGCCCGTAAAACTTGCGGCCGCGTAACGTAAACGAGATACGTTACGCCGCCGGAGTTTTACTCCATTCTACGAGAATCTGGCCCATAGGCTCTAATGGGTTTCAAAAAATGTGGACTGCGAGCGCAAAGCATTGCGCTCGCAGTCCACCCAGGTGTGTTAGCAAAGCAAATTAATATTTGCTTTTCTAACACTGAACTGCTTCTCAGACAATCAGGAGGCGCAGATCGAATGCCCCTGACCTGATTGGCTGAAGGCACAGGTGCCCTGATTGGACGCCTAACGAAACGGAATAAGAGACAGACGGGAGGACAGAGAACCATGGAGGACACAGGAGCTTGCCGCCTTTACCCGCTGCCTGACCCGTCACCAGGATGGGGTAAGTGTGCCCGGTCAGACAGCGAATGGGGGCACCGAGGCTGCAAATGATGGGCACAGAGGCTGCAAATGATGGGCACAAAGGCTGCAAATGATGGGCACAAAGGCTGCAAATGATGGGCACAGAGGCTGCATATGATGGGCACAGAGGATGCATATGATGGGCATAAAGGCTGCAAATGATGGGCACAGAGGCTGCATATGATGGGCACAGAGACTGCATATGATGGGCACAGAGACTGCATATGATAGACACAGAGACTGCATATGATGGGCACAGAGACTGCATATGATAGACACAGAGACTGCATATTATGGGCACAGGCGCTGCATATGATGGGCACAGGCACTGCATATGATGGGCACAGGCACTGCATATGATGGGCACAGACGCTGCATATGATGGGAATAGTGGCTGCATTTTATGGGGGCACAGTGGCTGCAATTGATGGCACAGTGAGGGGGGTAAATCTTCTGAAGCTGAAGTGGTTAAGGCAGCCTTTTTTAAACCTCTAGCATCAAAACTGATAGAGGAAGAGGAAGTTGTATTAGCCAACCGGGCACAGTGCTGTAAATCTATGAAATGGTGCTTACTGATTATAGGAGACAACGGAGAGATGATTTCAACAGTTAGCTGTGTGACTACTTCACCAGTCAATGTCATAACCTAACTGTATCGCCATAATTCTAATTGTCTTCAATGCAACTGACTCCTGTTGTACATTGTACTAAACCTTTCATTTACAGTATCCTTAAGATTATTGCATAGGTTCATTTTCACCAAACAAAATCCTTATTCTCCAAAAACAATCCCTACACATCCACCACTTTTTTTGTCACCTTGTAATGAGCTCCTGAACCTCTCCTTTTCCCACGCACTTCTATTTTTTGAACGAGCAGTGCGACATTTGCAGTCATGTGCATTGCTCTGTCTACACTACAAATCCCATAGCCCATTGTCCATCTTCAAAAGCAAGTAAGGAAGCCCAGAGCTTTTTTTCTCAGAAAATAGGTGCAGGAACTCAACCACGACCCGTTCAGATTTCACAAACAGTAGAAGGGTCTTAAAGGGGCATTAAATACCAGGATTGCATTACATACAGAAAGCAGAGTTCAGGGGGGTTACATACAGAGCGCAGAGCTGTCACTTGTAAACACAGAAACCAGACTTCTGTGTTTACAAGTGATTGTGGTGAGAAGGCACCAAAGGGTCTGAGCCAAAGGTGGTGGAACTGAGTTCCCCCAAGTTCCCCCTGAAAAAAAGCCCTGAGGAAGCCTATGTAGGTAAAGACCACTTTCACACGGGGCAGTGGAGGTGCGGTAACGGTATAGCAGCGCGATTTTTAGCGCCGCTATACCGTTGTATTTCCCACGATATTCGGCCGCTAGCGGTGCAGTTTTAACCCCCGCTAGTGGCCGAAAAAGGTTAATACCGCAGTTTCCCATTAATTTCAATGGGAAGGAGCAGTAAACACCCCGCTCCTATATCGCTCCAAAGATGCGGCTAGCAGGACTTTTGGAGCGGTCCTGCTAGTGCACCGCTTCAGTGTGAAAGCCTTTCGGGCTTTCACATTGAAGCCTGCAGGGCACGATTTTTTCAGTTGGTATAGCAGCGCTATTTTTAGCACCGAACAGCCTGAAAAATGTATCAGTGTGAAAGGGGTCTTCTGGTGTTGGGGAAAGGGGAATGAGAGATAATAAAGTATTGGAGGGCATTGGGAGTTGGATTGGGAGCTGGTGGTGGGGGAGGGGAATGTAGGATCTAATGGTAGAGAGTGAGGGTAGAGAATGGCATCTCATTGTGAGAAAAGTCAGAGGACGTACATTAGGGATGAGCTTCATATTTGAGTCGAACTCATGTTCGACTCGAACATTGTATGTTCGATCGTTCGTCGAATTACAAACGTTTTGGGTCGTTCGCGCCAAATTCGAGTTACGTTTCACAGACCATAATTCACTGCGGCATCACTGGCTGATGATTGGCCAAGCATGCACTATGACCCGCATGCTTGGCCAATCACAGCTTGCAAAAAACGGAGAGCCATAATTGGCCAGAGCCAGGGTGGCTTTGGCCAATTATGGCTCAGGGGGTTTAGTACATGCCCCACACTATAAAAGGCCCGCCTGCAGGTCGGCCTTGTGTAGTGTGTTGCAGTGGTTAAGAGAGGACAGAGAGAGTGTCATTTTTTTCAGGTAGATAGAGCAGGCAGGCTAGTCAGTTAATGTTACAGTGTGTAGAGGATATATATACATCCCAGGTGTTGTACATATATTTATACACTGTATAGTTTAGCTAGATCAGCTAGATCAGTTCTTCCTAATTTACTGGCAGACAGGTGATTGTGCTAGCTGCAGTATTCTTACGTGGTTTATTGTCCTCTGTAGTTTGCACCTAAAGCTACTTGGTGTGTACTGGCCGTGTGCTCTGTAGTTTGCACCTAAAGCTACGTGGTGTGTGTACTGTCTGTGTCTGTGCTATTTTTCGCAATGATTTTCATCCATATTGCAGGGACCAGACATTACATTAAAGCCGCAAGCAGTTTTAAATTACTTTTTTCTTATAGTAATCTCATTTTGTGCAGGGACAGTTCTAAACACGTGCCACTTTACAGGCATACTATAGACACCCAGCAGGTACAATATTTTAAGGGATTTTTTTTATTTTTATTTAAGCATCAATAAAAAAACGTTTTTTTCATTGATACATGTTCCCTGGGGCAAGACCCGGGTTCTCAAAGATGTTTTACGACAATAACTTGCATATTAGGCTTTAAAATTAGCACTTTTGAATTCGAACGTTCGAGTCCCATAGACGTCAATGGGGTTCTAAATGTTCGCACGAACGTTCAGTCCGTTCTAAGGTTCTGGTGCGAACCGAATGCAGGGGTGTTCGGCTCATCCCTAACGTACGCGATGAAGATGAGCATAGCGAGTGACTGGGAGATGGACACATCTGGGACCCAGAGAAGAAAGTGATGAGAAATGTGCAGGGCTGGATCCCAAGATCACAGGTATATTAGACCAGGATTCTAGAGAGGGGAAAGGTAAGAGTTGGGAGACAATGTAGAGCCTAAGATCAGAGGAGGATACTAAATAGGCATGTACATTTTGTTTCGTTCCGAATCGAAATTCGGACGAATTTTTCATTATTCGGAAGCATACGAATTCCCGAATTGCAATATTAATGAATTTACCGAATCCGAACGAACGTTTTCGATTCCGAATCCAAAAACCCGCGGACGAAATTCGATCGGAATTCAAATTTTTTTTTTTAATTCCGATCGAATTTCGTCCGCGGGTTTTCGATTTGGAATTCAAAATTTTTTTTTTTTTTTTTCGAATTCCGATCGAATTTCGAAATTATATTCGAAAAGAGACTATTTGTTGTCGAATCCGGTCGAAATACTTTCGAATTCGACCGGATTTTTTGAAATTCGGTCGAAAACGAACGAATTCCAAAAACGAAACACATGTAACGAACCTAACTTAACGAAATTAATGAAATAACGAATTAAAACGAAACAAAACGAAATTTTCCCTTTTGCACATGCCTAATACTAAACATAGTTAATAGAGAGTGGATAGGAAAGACCTGGGAGATCAGACTGAGCCAAAAGATCAGACAAAGACATGGAACTTGGATAATGGAGAGCAGATGGGTAAGAGTTGGGCAGTCAGGAGGAGGCCAAGATCAGAAGAGGACATTGGACTTGGATAATGGAGAGATAAAGAGTTTTAGAACTGATCAATTTCCCATAATTTGATTACTCGGCACGAACGTCCCCTTATAATGGAAAAGTGAAAAAAAAATAACTATTGGGGGATGTATGGGACTTTCTGGGTGCTATTAATATATTAGACAGCAACTACAATACTAATTAAAAGGTTATTTTATTACATATGATCAAAAAGAAGAAAAAAGGGGCATACAGTGATACATTTCTTCCATACAGAATATTCCACACTTTCTGTTCTACATGTTTCGCCGTACGGCTTCCTCTGGAACATGCATGGATATTCTTATCTGCATAATTGCAGAAACCCTTGAATATATTACTCTAAATCCACTTGTGGGATACTCCAGAGTATAATCGGCATAGATTGACGTCAGAGCAACTCGTCAGGCACAGGGCATGTACCTCTATCGCTCAGCTCCAAACCAGATGGGCCTGAGATACCAGCCTCGTGCTCGGCACTCCCCCAGACAGGTTCTTCATCAGGCGGCTTCCTCCCTCAGGATGGACAGCACAGGACCACTCTGCAACTGTAGACCCAGTCTGACTACCAGGTCTACACGGTAGATCACAACCCCGGAACGTAGTTTCGCGTATGTTGGCTGAAAAAGTTCTGCTGTCTGTATGCAGGACAAGTTCAGGGCCAATGTCCTTCAGACAAATTTCCACGGATTTGTCTGACGGAAATCCAATCGTGTGTATCAGGCTTTAGAGCCCTTTCACACTGCCAGCGCCCGAAAAATGCTGGTAAAGCGCCACTAAAAATAGTGGCGCTTTACCAGCGTTTTTGGAGCACTAGTGGGGCGCTCTTAACCCCTGCTAGTGGGCGAATAAAGGGTTAAAATCGCCCACAAAGCACCGCTGCCAAGGTGCTTTGCCGACGCTTCCCAATGATTTCAATGAGAAGGGGCGCTTTAGGAATGGTGTATTCACAGCTCCTAAAGCGCTGAAAAGAAGTTGCTTGCAGGACTTGTTTTTGACGCTCTGCCAGCGCACCGCTCCAGTGTGAAAGCACTCTGGCTTTCACATTGGGATTGCAGATGAGGCTTCTTTCAGGCGCTTTACAGGTGCTTTTTTTAGCGCCAGGGCTGGACTGGGACAAAAATTTGGCCCTGGACTTCATCCAGACTGGCCCACTTTGACAGGTCTCTCCCATGGCGGCCGGACAACTCCTGCACCCCCCCGGCCACCCAAGCCCCCTCTCTCCCTTCACTAGCCACTAGCCATTCTACTTTATTAGAGTAGAATGGCTGGTACTGGTACTCTTATAGGCAGTACCAGTGGGGAAGCTAGACATTATTTCACCCGGGGCAAAGAATCAGTTCAGTGCCCCCCTTATGGGACAAGATTAGGCAGAAGTGAAAAACTCCCAGGCCATAGCTGTTGAGTCAGCTGTCTGTCCCCTCCTCTATTGTCCCCCCTGCTCCTCTGGTCCTCCCAATGCCTCTTTGTTCCCCCCAGGTGAGCTCTGCGGGGAGGGAGAGGAGGTGAGCGCTGCGGGAAGGGGGAGACAGAGGAGCGGAGGGGGGAGGCGGTCCGCTGTCACCGAAGCCGGGCCCACTGAGCCATCGGCCCACCGGGAAACTCCCTGTAGTCCCAATGGTCAGTCCATCCCTGTTTAGCGCTAAAGCGCCTGAAAAACACCCCAGGGTGTGAAAGGGGTCTTATACAGGAGGTGTGTTACTGCCCAGTCACCAGGTGAAAACAGAGGGGGGGGGGGGAGTCTAAAAAAGAAAACTAATGCAGCCACTGCGTCTAAGGATTGGTAAGCTACAATATATTACATTTTTGGTTTTGGGTTTAATACTGCAGTCACAGTCTGATGACTATGGTCGGTTTGACCGACTTTTTCCCCCCAATTTTCTTTTTTTCCTACTGGCACAAGGAAAACTGCTCAGAGCCTCTGAATCACTGAAAAAGACAGAGGATCGCCAATCCTTTTGAATCATTTTACTGATGTTTGCTAAGCAGGGTGGAATGTGTCTTGGTATTTTCAGGACTCTGGAAAGCATTTAGGGAAAAGTTGGACTAGAAAGAAGAAATGGTCATGTTTTACATGCAGCATGGGGAATGACAAGTCTAATGTGTCTTCACTTTCCTATCTCTAAACACACTGATATCACGTAGCTCGGCTTTATACTCTTCCCCTTCACATACAAGAGGAAGTGTGCAGAATACATTGCCACATTATTGTTGCAAAAGAACAAAACTCTGCAAGACCCGCAATATGTTACAGTACTGGAAATTCTTTCCTTCTAAGCTCCCTCTATTATTGCCGGAGTAAACTTTGCTTGAGCACAGTGTTAACATTTCTTTATACATATTAAAATCAAACAACCAGCAAATCAAAGACACCGCATGGATTCAGAACTGCGTGCCACTTATTATAGAGGAGTTCCAGACAAAAAATCAAATCTGTCTTAGGCCCCTTTCACACTTGTGCGAATTGTCCTGCATGACAGGTCGTACCCCATGATTTCCAATGAGCACCGTTCATATCTGTGCAACTTTAAAGTAGTCCCTGCCACGGGCGTCCGCTCCATGGGGCAAGGGGGGTCATTTGCCCCCCTGGTGTTGTCAGGGAGAGCCAGGAGCAGGGCCGAACTGGCCCTGGGGCTGCTTTAAGCGGCGACTGCAGCGCTCCCCTTCTTCTGTCCTCCAGGGCTCGTATCGTATGTCATGGAGCTGGGTCTGTGTGCAAGGTCCCGCCCCCCCTAGTTCGGCTCGTCTGATAGTCTTCTAGTGTTCCGCCTATCACACGAGCCGAACTAGTGAATCACTTTGCCCAGGGGCCCATGATGCTATTAAGCTGGCTTCAGATAAAACAACTAAAGCTTTAGCTCTTGGGGTTTCTTTTTATTATGGGGGGAGGAGAGGAGGTGTCGGTGGCTTGAGGTGACCAATGCTGGTTATTTTTCCTCTATTAACGTAACTTACGTCCAGCCCTTACGCAAACGACGTAAAATTTTCAAAATTCGACGCGGGAACGACGTCCATACTTAACATAGGATACCCCTCATATAGCAGGGGTAACTTTACGCCGGAAAAAGCCAAACGTAAACAACGTAAAACAAATGCCCCGGGCGGACGTACGTTTCTGAATCGGCGTATCTACCTAATTTACATATTCCTTGCGTAAATATACGGAAGCGCCACCTAGCGGCCAGCGTAAATATGCAGCCTAAGATACGGCGGTGTAAGACACTTACGCCGGTCGGATCTTAGGGAAACCTATGCGTAACTGATTCTATTAATCAGGCGCATAGATACGACGCCGCAACTCAGAGTTACGACGGCGTATCCGGAGATACGCCGTCGTAACTGCTCTCTGAATCTGGGCCAGTGTGTATAAAAAAGTAGCAAGTATGTCTAATCTCTTGCAAGCTATGCGACCCAGTGCAATTATTAATGAAACGCCTATGTATCAAAAAACCGCATGGAATAATACAGTCAGAACTGCAGTGTCTAAAAAGAAAGGCAATTAACCACCTGCATCCTCAGTCAGAAAATCGGCAAGATTTAATAAGGGCATCCCAGATAGATGCTTGTCAGATATGATTTGTACAGCACCACAGCCTGAACCAGTCTCATGGGAAGAAATGCAAAACCTCCTTGTTCATGAGAAGATTAATGGCAGAACCAAGCACATTCATCTCAGCCACCATTATCTCCGAGACCTAGTGGACCAAAATGTGATTGTGCTTGAGTACTATGAAACTAATAAGATGACAGCAGATGCTGAGACAAAAGCAATACTCAAAGACAAATTTTAAAGTACTCATAAAGAAGATGGGGCTTATGCAAGAAGTTCTTTATTTTTCCACTCTTTATAATTTTTAAAAGAAATTACAGAAAACAACCCGCCCAGAGAGAAAACAGAGCAGCCTTTCTCAACCATTTCAGGACAGAGTGATTTTCAACAGTGATCTGCAATTTATTATGGGTCAGTGGGAAAATGCCCTTTGTATTGGTCGTCAGCAGAAAGAATGCCCTTCATTCAGTGCTGGTCAGAATGCCCCTCTTATGGGCATTCACCCTCTTATGGGCATTTAAGCCCCTCTTAAAAAGCATACACACGATCGGAAATTCCGTCAAGAAAACTGTGGATTTTTTTTCCGACTGAATTTTGTCTCAAACTTGTGTTGCAGTGACGTACAACACTATGACGAGCCGAGAAAAATGAAGTTCAATGATTCCGAGCATGCTTCGAATTGATTCCGACAGTGTTGCCAACCGAACGTAGAATTACGGACAGCCCGTAAAAACAACGCACTTTTTCCCCTGTACGTGAAAGTCCGTAGTAAGGGAAAAGTGCCAGTAAATATGGCGGCGATCGGCTCGGGTCAGAACTACGCATGTGCAATTCCGTAAATCCCCGAGAAGATCTGAATCTGAGCAGCCGAGTATGACTCCTGCATAGCCTCTGTCAAGCCCACCCGCCACGCAGTCAATGATCTCAGCGCATTTTCGCACCAACACCGCCGCCAGCTTTAAAAACAGTCAGGCAGGAGCAGACGGAGGAGCCTCGTGGAGTTAAGAGCAGACGTGCGCTGCGCGTGAGAGCTGAGCGGTGGGACTCGGGAGCCTGCGTGACCAGTCGGGACTCAAAATAATGGACCACACAGCACACATACCCTGACCGGACCGGAGCAACGGACGGACCACTGACAGTGCCTGCCCGCCCGACTGAGTGTGTGGACTGTGGAGCCTGCTGTCTGCTGCAGCCCGCCGTGCCCAATGTGTCTCTTTGGTGACCCTGGTGAGTCCAGCAGACTAGTCTTGTAGTCGGACTGACAGTGACAGACTGACAGTCAGTGTGACAGCACATCTATCTATCTATCTGGTAGAAAAGACACTGTGTCTCTATCTATCTATCTATCTATCTATCTATCTATCTATCTATCTATCTATCTCTCTCTCTAACTGTCTGACTGTTCTTTTCTTTAACAAAGCCGGAACACACTACACGAGGCCGCCTTACAGGCGGCCTTATATAGTGTGGGGCGTGTACTAAACCCCCTGAGCCATAATTGGCCAAAGCCACCCTGGCTTTGGCCAATTATGGTTCTTCGTTTTTTGCGCGCTTTGATTGGCCAAGCATGCAGGGTCATGGTGCATGCTTAACCAATCATCAGCGCGCAATGCCGCAGTGAATTATGGGCTGACGCGCGTCACTCGAATTTGGCGCGAACGACCCGTTTTGTTTGAAATTCGTCGAACGTACGAACAGACGATGTTCGAGTCGAACATACGTTCGAGTCGAACACAAAGCTCATCCCTAGTTTTCAATAGGAGTTCTGTAATTTCGCAGGTTGGCAGTAAAAAATGTGCTTTGCCAGTTAATTTTCCATGTTTTGTCAGTAAAAAATGCTGAGGGAGGTTGGCAACCCTGGATTCCGAGTAAGGATGAGCTCTGGCCTGTTCGCATGCTACACGTGCAGAGCCCGCCAGGAAGTGTGCACGGCGCTGTGCTAATCACAGTCAGGGAGACATTTCCCGATGCTCGGCTACAGGGATCGTGAAATGTCTCCCTGGCTGTGATTAGCGCAGCGCCGTGCACACTTCCTGGCGGGCTCTGCATGTGTACTATGCGAACACGCCAGAGCTCATCCTTAATTCCGAACATGTGTGTTTTTTTACGCGTTTGAATTGCATACAGACGATCTAAATTTCCGACAAGAACTTTTCGAGTCGGAAAAATTGAGAACCAGCTCTCAAATTTTTGTTGTCCGAAATTCCGACAGAAAAAGTCAGATGGAGCCTACACACGGTCGGAATTTTCGACCAAAAGCTCACATCGAACTTTTCTTGTCGGAAATTCCAACCACGTGCACCCAGCATTACAGACAGCTTGGTGTCATGCTGCTGGCTCTGCAAAATGGTGTTGACCCCAGAACTATGTACACACCATCAGATGGGAGGTCAATCAACCAAAGCTCAAGGAACCTCCAGCAACATCTCTAGAAGAATCCTAGAGCTCCACAGAACTAGGGCAGCCATCAAAAATGTGCTCACTTACACAACTTTAGGCCTGGGTGCAACCACCAACAATCCCCAGGGCCCGCTCACTGGCTATCCCACCGAATCCACCCACTGGCCATCCCACCAAGTCTTTCAGCGCACCCACTTTTTTATTTTAACACTCTTTGAACTTAATATATCCTCCTCCTCTTCCTCCTCCAGTCCCATCTCCTCCTCCTCCTCCTCCTCCTCCTCCAGTCCCACCTCCTCCTCCTCCTCCTCCTCCAGTTCTATCTCCTCCTCCTCCTCCAGTCCCATCTCCTCCTCCTCCAGTCCCATCTCCTCCTCCTCCTCCAGTCCCATCTCCTCCTCCTCCAGTCCCATCTCCCCCTCCTCCTCCTCCAATCCCATCTCCTCCTCCTCCAGTCCCATCTCCTCCTCCTCCTCCTCCTCCAATCCCATCTCCTCCTGCTCCTCCTCCAGTCCCATCTCCTCCTCCTCCAGTCCCATCTCCTCCTGCTCCTCCTCCAGTCCCATCTCATCCTCCTCCAGTACCATCTCCTCCTCCTCCCAAAAACCCATCTCCTCCAGTCCCATCTCCTCCTCCTCCTCCTCCTCCTCCTCCAGTCCCATCTCCTCCTCCTCCAGTCCCATCTCCTCCTCCTCCCCCAGTCCCATCTCATCCTCCTCCCCCAGTCCCATCTCATCCTCCTCCAGTACCAATCTCCTCCTCCTCCTCCCAAAAACCCATCTCCTCCAGTCCCATCTCCTCCTCCTCTGCTCCCATCTCCTCCTCCTCCGATCCCTTTTCCTCCATCCCATGTCCTCCTTTCGTTCCATCAACTCCATCCCATGTTCTCCTTCTCCATCCCATGTCCTCCTCCAGTCCCATTTCCCCCATGCCAGGTCCTCCTCTTCCAGTCTCATCTCCCCCATCCCATGTCCTCCTCATGCTCATTCACATAGGTGCTGTAACCTATACAGGTTCTGTGGCCTATTGCTGTGTGCAGGCAGCCTATGTTACGCTATGGGAATGCAGCAGCTGCGTGAACACAGCTGCTGGTCGTAATTTGACAGCTATGTGGATGCAGGTGTACAGCCCCAAACACAGACAGAATGCATTCGGGGCCACTCACCTGCACACCTGACAAATTAGGACCTGTACAGTATTCCTACAGCCGCTGCATTCTCATAGAGTAACAGGCGGCTCCAGCAAACCACTCATTCACACTGTATGGGCCAGAGAACCCAAGTGAATGAGCTCTGAGGCCCCGTACACACGACCGAGTATCTCGGCAGAATTCAGCCAGAAACTCGATCGGAAGTGGATTCTGCCAAGAAACTTGGTCGTGTGTACACTTTTCACCGAGGAAGCCGACGAGGAACTCGTCGGGCCAAATAGAGAACATGTTCTCTATTTCCTCGTTGTTCAATGAGGAAAGTTGGCCCGCCGAGATCCTCGGCGGCTTCGACACAGAACTCGACGAGGAACTCGATGTGTTTGGCACGTCGAGTTCCTCGGACGTGTGTACGGGGCCTTCGATTTTAAAATGATGACATATCTACTGGCCCCTTTCACTGCTCTCCATCCTGACAGATGCTCCTGTGTACCCGCAGCCTCTGGGGGTACACAGGACAGGGAGGGTGATCGTTGTGGTGGGACAGGGGGCTATTCTAGGAACTATGCCCTGTGTGAAAGCTGGCGGGAGGGTATGGGGGAGAAACCATCTTCCAGCTGCTGCAGAGAGCGTCAGTAGAGCAGTGGACAGTGTCAGTAGCAGTGGCGGCTGGTGCTCATTTTTTTTTTTTGGGGGTGTAAAAAAAAAACTGAAAAAAAAACCCCCATCAGGTGCAAACACTGTGCCCATCAAAAGCAGCCACTGTGCCCATCAAGCGCAGCCATTGTGCCCATCAAGCGCAGCCACTGTGCCCATCAACAGCCACTGTACCCATAAATTGCTGCCACTGTGCCATCAAACGCAGCTACTGTAACCATCAATGGTTGCCAGTTTGCCCATCAATTTCCGCCACTGTGCCAATCAATTGCTGCCAGTGTGTCCATCAATTGCTGCCAGTGAGCCCCATCAATTGCTGCCATTGTGCCCCATCAATTGCTGCCATTGTGCCCCATCAATTGCTGCCAGTGTGCCCCATCAATTGCTGCCAGTGTGTGCCCATCAATTGCTGCCAGTGTGCCCATCAATTGCTGCCAGTGTGCCCATCAATTACTGCCAGTGTGCCCCATAAATTACTGCCAGTGTGCCCCATCAGTTGCCGCCAGTGTGCCCCATCAATTGCCGCCAGTGGGCACCCCCGCCCGGCACTTACCTGTCTCGGTTCACGTCTCTGTCCTCCATGCTCCTGATAGGCATCCAATCACAGCGCGTGTCGCCTATCAGGTAAAAGGTAACCAGACACGGTGCACCTGATTGGCTGAGAGGCGGGTCAGTGTTAGGGAAGCGCTTCTCTAACACAACATTGTGTGAGGGAAGCGCCCGCTGTTTACCCATTTGGAAGCCTAATAGAGCCAATGGCTCTAATCAGGATGCCTATTAGAGCCCACGGCTCTAATCAGGCGCTTCCAAAACACCCCCGCCGCTGTAATTCAGATGCCCAGCACCCAACAAGGGGCCGGACACCTGAATAGGGGGTGGCAGCAGCGACAATAGATAGATTTGTGCAATGCATGAATCTATTAGTAATGATAGACAGGTGCAGGAGAGAGGGGGCGGCACTCCTGCGCCCTTTATGGATGCACCACCACTGGTCAGTAGGGTAGAGATTGGTGTCTGTAGGAAAGTAGACTGAAGTTTTTATTTTCATTATTTTATTTTTTATTATTTTTATCTGCACCATACAGGGTGATTAGTGTGTGCCCAGGCACATCTGGCACACCCTGTGCGCACGCCTCATGTTGCACACAGACCCTTTTCAACATGTGCGTTTGTTGGTCAGGTCAGAAAAGTTAAGCAGACCCAAGCAGTTTCAGAAAGGATTGGCAGACCTTGCCATGCTCATCATTCTCAGTGACATATCTGCCCATACATGGCATCCTTATAAGCAACACTAGAATAAAATTCCAAAAGACCTCCCTTCCCTTATAAAACCCATACAGGGGTAAATATTCTCATTACCTTACAAACATGGATTACCGTGAAAAACATATTTCCTTTGTACAATACACAGTGACCTCTGTTGTTCCACACTACCTTGTATAACAATGACGTCTACTGTTGTCTGTGGCTCCAGCCCAGGTTTGTGTGTAGGTACAACATCACATGGAGGAACACACAGAAGGTTACTTTAACCATTTCCTGCTCAGGGAAAACTAGATTTATGTGTTTTTTAATTGTTCTGCAAAAGTTAATGCAGCTTTTCTCAACCTTTTTACTTCAGAGGAACCCTCATTTTCAGGTCTCACTACTAAAAACAATTCATTAAGATTCAGTGGAAAAAAACTTGCAGAGGTGATCGAACACCACCAAACGAAAGCTCTATTTGTGGGTAAAAAAGGATATAAATTTTGTTTGGGTACAGCGTCGCAATTGTCAGTTAAAGCGTCTCAGGGCTGTTTCGCAAAAGATGGCCTGGTCATTAACCGCTTTAGCCCCGGACCATTTTGGTGGTCAAAGACCAGGCCACTTTTTGCGATTCAGCACTGCGTCACGCTTTAACTGACAATTGCGCGGTCGTGCGATGTGGCTTCCAAACAAAGTTGATGACCTTTTTTTCTCACAAATAGAGCTTTCTTTTGGTGGTATTTGATCATCTCTGCGATTTTTATTTTTTGCACTGTAAACAAAAAAAGAGCGACAATTTAAAAAAAAAAAAAATTCTATATTTCTTTACTTTTTGCTATAATAAATATCACCCAAAAAATATATATAAATAATTTTTTTCCCCCACAGTTTAGGAGGATATATATTCTTCTACATATTTTTGGTAAAATAATCATTTATTGATTGGTTTGGGCAAAAGTTATAGGCCCAGATTCACGTAGATAGGCGTAAATATAAGCGGGCGTAGCGTATCGTAGTTACGATACGCCGCCGCAACTTAGAGAGGCAAGTGCTTTATTCACAAAGCACTTGCGTCTAAAGTTACGGCGGCGTAGCGTAAATGTGCCGGCGTAAGCGCGCCTAAATCAAATGAGAAACGGGGGGGTGCGTGTTTTATGTAAACTAAGCATGACCCCACGTAAATGATGCTTTTTTTGAACGGCGCGTGCGCGCGCAGGCTCAGTATCACGTCGAATTTTCAAATTAAATTACGCCCGCTCAATGCCTAGACGACGTGAACGTAACTTACGCAAAGCCCTATTCGCGCACATTTTACGCAAACGACGGAAAATTCTACGCTGTCCCGACGTCCATACTTAACATTGCGTATGCCTCACTATAGCAGGGGTAACTTTACGCCGGTCCGAAGCCTTGCGCAAACGACGCATATAGATACGCCGGGCGCACGTACGTTCGTGAATCGGCGTATCTACCTAATTTGCATATTCTGAGCGTAAATCTACGGAAGCGCCACCTAGCAGCCAGCGTAAATATGCAACTAAGATACGACGGCGTAGGAGACTTACATCAGTCGTATCTAAGCAAAAATCCGGCGTATCTTGCTTTCTGGATACAGAAAAAAGATACGCCGGCGCATCCTAGAAGTTACACGGCGTATCAATAGATACGCCGACGTAACTTCTTTGTGGATCTGGCCCATAGCGTCTACAAAATAGGGGACTGTTTTATGGCTTTTTTATTAATAATAATTTTTTTACTAGTTATGGCGGCGATCATCGATTTTTATTGGGACTGCGACATTATGGCGGACACATCGGACACTTTTGACACCATTTTGGGACGGTTGTCACTTTTACAGTGATCAGTGCTATAAAAATGCACTGATTACTGTAAAAATTACACTGGCAGTGAAGGGGTTAACCACTAGGTGGCGCTGCAGAGGTTAAGTGTTCCCTAGGAGGCGTGGCTACAAGTAAGACGTCACTGATGACCGTTCCTGATCACGGGGAATGGTCATCAGTGACAATGTCACTAGGCAGAATAGGGGAATGCCTTGTTTACAAAGGCATTACCCTGTTCTGCCCTTGCCGACCGCAATCGCGGGACTCACTGGGCGGCAGATTTAAAGGGAGGTACCTGTACGCCAATCTGCCTGCCCGTGCCATTCTGTCGACGTAAATAGTCGTGCAGAGGTCAGCAAGCAGTTTAGGAGGCAAATCCTTCTGGTCCTTAAAGTGGAGTACCACCCAAAAGTGGAACTTCCGCTTTTTGGAATCCTCTTCCAGTCCGGTGTCAAATTTGGCATATTTCAGGGGAGGAGGGAGCAGATACCTGTGTAATCCAGGTATTTGCTCCCACTTCCAGGCATAGGTCACTGCGTTGACCTACACCACGTCCGGCGCCTTCTCCGTCCCCCACGCCTTTTAGGCATAGTTAGATGTCATTACAGCCGGTGTTTGAAATTTATTCAAGGACGTTCCTAGGTGGCAAAAAGACCAGGGGTGGGTGTGGCGCCGTGGTTTTTGGCTGGGTGGTGGAGTTGTGTGGCGGGGATAAGCTCACTTGCTGGTTGCTGCCTGGCTTACCAGTGCCCATCAATGCTGACCACTAAACTCACCTACCTGACACACTGACCTACCTGACATACTGTACATACATACACTGACCTGCCTGACATACACTGACTTACCTGACATACATACATTGACATACACTGACCTACCTGACATACATACACTGACCTACCTGACATACATACACTGATGATAGTGACATACATACACTGACCTACCTGACATACATACACTGATGGTAGTGACATACATACACTGACCTACCTGATGAGCAGACTGACTTCATGTGTCCTGCAGCTCAGCTCAGCCGCGGTGTGCGGCGCGCCCATCATCATCACAGCAGGCAGCCAGAGGTGGATAAGAGACCTGCCCGCCCAAGCGGCAAACGGGGATCTCCTAGTGATGTAACGGGGCGGCCGCATTGTAATTCCCGCCTTCTGGAGCTTGCAGGGCCTAAGATTGATGCCACATGTCCTGTGGTCCCAGCATTGGACCAGTGGGATGTCCATCATAGGCGCTGCAGGCTCCAGAAGGCGAGACCTGCTATGATACTCGGGATCAGATCGGTCCCGGCGGTGCTCACAATACATCAGTGCATGCCTGAGACCAGGGGATTTTCAGGGGACCCATTCGGGGCTCCAGCACCCCCCCCCCCCCTTGACGCCACTGAATGTATGCCTTTCAGCTAGACTATTAGGCCTGGTTCACACCTATGCATGTTGCCGTTGATGCATATTCCAGGTGCATATTGTGTTTTTCAATTTGCGTTTTTAATTTATTGAAGTCTATGGAACCGAAACCACAACCTGTTGCTTCCTGGCCCTTTCCATAAAATTCATAGATGTGAACGTGACCCATAGGAAACCATGTTAAATGGACTAGTAGTAGTGCGTTTCTGCAAAACTGAAAACGCACAAAAAAATGCATAGGTGTAAACCAGGCTTAAAGCTTTAGTCATTTTTAGTGGTCAAAATGTTATGGTTAATCGGTGTATATGATCATATATTGTAGCTAATTTGCCATATATAGAAGTTATTCCTGTATGTATCATTTTAGTTAGCAGTTATCTTGTTATCCTCTACTCAAATATCCTTAATGAGCAGGCCAGGCAGTAGAATATAGAAGATTAAGGTTTTGTTGGCAGTACCCAGCATCATATCCGTGGGAATCTGTCTCATTACACTGTAACAATTATTGATGTTTTTTTTTTTATCATGGTACGAAGGATTTGTGATGGAATATGATAGATGCAATCACTGTTCCCCAGCTGTATAATGATGGGAGATTGAGTAAAGGCCCGGGGCCAGATTCAGATAGATTAGCGGATCTTTAGATCCGCGTAATCTATCTGATTTTCGATCCGCCAGTCCAATTTTGCGAGGCTAGTGCATGATTCACCAAGCACTTACCTCGAAAATTGCACCGTCGGATCGTAACTCCCGCGGAATTCAAATTCCGCGGCTAGGGGGAGTGTACAATTTAAATAAGGTGCGTTCCCGTGCCGATTTAACTGCGCATGCGTCGCCGGCGAAATTTGCCAGTGCGCATGCTCCAAATGACGTCGCTAGGACGTCAATGTTTTCGGCGGCTACGTCAATTGCGGCCATCCGTATTCCCGATCGACTTACGCAAACGACGTAAAAATTTGAATCTCGGCGCGGGAACGACGGCCATACTTAACATTAGCTACCCCTCATATAGCAGGGGTAACTATCCGCCGGAAAAAGCCGAACGCAAACGACGTAAAAAAAAAGCGTTCGGTCTTGAATCGGCAGTTCTCCTCATTTGCATATCCCTTAGATCCAGTCGGATCTAAGGGAGATCTATGCGGAACTGATTCTTATGAATCAGTCGCATAGATCCGACCGTGGGATCTCAGAGATACGCCGTCGTATCCCCTTGATGAATCTGCCCCCCGGACTATCAGACAGAGTATTTTTATGGCTACACTGTCTTTTTTAATGGGATAAGGAGATTTTGTATGTTTGTATGTTTTGATATTTTGTCTAATAAAAGTGGTGGTGTTTCAATTCGCAATTGACTTATAAAGTATCCTTTATTTTTTTTAAACTTAGTCCAGTGGTCTCCAAACTGCGGCCCTTTTGCTTGCCTTAATCTGGCCCCCGAGTCATTATTCCTCCTATTGACACCAGCAAGGGGATGCTATTCCTCCCGCTGAGTGACACCAACAGTGGGGAATCATTCCTTTCACTGGCATTTTCCTTCCACATACACCAATGATGGGACACTATTCCTCCCACAGACACCAATCATAGGGCACTGTTCCTCCCAGTGATACCAATGATAGGGCACTATTCCTCCCATGGACACCAATCATGGGGCACTGTTCCCCCCCCCACTGATACCAATCATGGGGCACTATTCCTCCCACGGACACCAATCATGGGGCACTATTCCTCCTTCTACTGACTACAGACAGTGTGTATTTTTTTAACTCCCACTGACACTGGGGCAGTTTCTACTTTCACTGGCCACTCCGGCCCCCCTAAAGTCTAAAGCACAGAAAACCGGCCCTTTGTTTAGAAGTTTGGAGACCCCTGGCTTAGTCTATTAAGCCCTTCTTTTCTTTCTGACAGTAAGGCTCACATATGAGCAACATGAAAACGCAGGCAGGAACGCGTGTTTCAGAGTGACAGTGAGTGGGAGGTGGAACCGGTCTGAAGGAGCCAGACTACTAAAGGACGGGCCGCCACTGAATGAGTTATCATAGTCTGTATCAAGGGTCTCCAAACTTTCCAACAAAGGGCCAGTTTACTGTTCTTTAGACTTTAGGGGGCTGGCCAGTTGGAGTAAACATTGCCCCGTCTTTGGTATTAGGGGGAGAGATAGTGCCCCATTATTGGTGTCAGTGGGAGAAATAGTGCCCAATTACTGTCAGCAAGAGGAATAGTGCCCATTATAACTCTCAGTAAAAGAAATAGTGCCCCAAGGGCCGGACAAAGGCAAGCAAAGGGTCGCTTCCGGCTCCTGTTCTGCAGTTTGGTGACACCTTGGTCTAGACAGGCTAGCTGCCACCACCATAGCAAAGGAATGATACCCTACATACTGCCCTAGAGCCTCATTGGTTGTTATGGTGCTGGTGGCCAGTCCGCAGCATGGCAACTCATGACACTGATACAGTTCAAACTGGATGCCCTTATGGCAGCACCATAGGGGAACCCATATGGCACCCTGGTTGAGAAACACTGTATTAGCCAGACTTGCAGTGGGGTAAATGATGTAAAAATAGAGCATGTTCCAGTTAAAGTGTACAATCCAATCAGTAGAAGAAATTCTATTTACCCAAAATAAACACTTCTGCTTGTTACAGGTTTTTATTCAGAAACAGCTTAGGTCAGCTGTCCTGCTAACAAACAAGTACCTGTTCCTGAATCTAATTCTGGGCTTTTCAATCTGTGTATATAGTGGAAACATAATCTGGTCTTTGCTTCTTCTGTTTGCATTTGCTTACAATGGATTTTCAAATTCTTCTTGATGCGGCACACTGGAGGGGTCTCCATCTGCTGATAATAATACTTTCTTGTTAGGTATGTTTATTTGACTAATGTTCAAACACTGTATTACAGTAATAGTCAAGTCACATAGACAATACATTTATTGATAGCAGAGGTCTCCCATGGCATAGGTTCATGAAATACTCTTACTGGCATGAAATAAATTGTACTGCATATTAACCACTTAAGGACCGGACCAATATGCTTGCTAAATGATCCAAAGGGGTTTTTACAATTCGGCACTGCGTCGCTTTAACAGACAATTGCGCGGTCGTGCGACGTGGCTCCCAAACAAAATTGACGTCCTTTTTTCACCACAAATAGAGCTTTCTTTTGGTGGTATTTGATCACCTCTGCGGTTTTCATTTTTTGCGCTATAAACAAAAATAGAGCGACAATTTTGAAAAAAATACAATATTTTTTACTTTTTGCTATAATAAATATCCCCCAAAAACATATATATATAAAAAAAAAAAAAAATTCCTCAGTTTAGGCCGATACGTATTCTTCTACCTATTTTTGGTAAAAAAATCGCAATAAGCGTTTATCGATTGGTTTGCGCAAAATTTATAGCGTTTACAAAATAGGAGATAGTTTTATTGCATTTTTATTAATTGTTTTTTTTTTACTACTAATGGAGGCGATCAGCGATTTTTTTTCGTGACTGCGACATTATGGCGGATACTTCGGACAATTTTGACACATTTTTGGGACCATTGTCATTTTCACAACAAAAAATGCATTTAAATTGCATTGTTTATTGTGAAAATGACAGTTGCAGTTTGGGAGTTAACCACAGGGGGCGCTGTAGGAGTTAGGGTGCACCTAGTATGTGTTTACAACTGTAGGGGGGTGTGGCTGTAGGTCTGACGTCATCGATTGAGTCTCCCTATAAAAGGGATCACTCGATCGATGCAGCCGCCACAGTGAAGCACGGGGAAGCCGTGTTTACATACTGCTCTCCCCATTCTTCAGCTCCGGGGAGCGATCGCGACGGGGCGGCTATAAACGAATAGCCGCGCCGTCGTCCCGGATCGCTCCTGACGCCACGGGAACTGCTGCATGTACCGGGGGGGGGGGTCCCGATCGGACCCCCGACCCACGTCTAGGCAGGCACGTACGGGTACGTGATTGTGCCTGTCCGTGCCATTCTGCCGACGTAAATGTACATGCGGCGGTCCGGAAGTGGTTAATCTGGACCAACATGCAAATATATTGTTGAATATTTATAAATGAACCACCCCGGAGATCTCTGTGTCCTCTGACATTCACACCCTGTAGGGAAGGGGATATCACCGCTCTAGGTAGGTCAAACAAAGGTGAAAACCTCTCCTCCAGTTTAGAAGCCCGGGTGCTGGCAATGCATGTAGCAATACAACAGGATTCTTCTGTTCAGGACAGCCGCACTCCAAAAAAGTTTTTGCCTTTTATTCAAAAAATGAAATAAAAAATACATGCCACAGCAGAACGGACAGAAGACTGACGCGTTTCACACTAACAAACAGTGCTTAGTCATGATTAAGCACTGTCGTAGCTCAGTCATGGAACAAAAGGCAAAAACTTTTTTGGAGTGCGGCTGCCCAGAACTTCTTTCTGTTTTATTTACACCTTGTACTTAATGCACTTCATATATACCTCATAGGTGTGGTACCATACTTACCACTTCACTACGCTGGAACTCCTGGATGCCAGGGCCACATATATATATATATATATATATATATATATATATATATATATTTTTTTTAGGGGTGCACCGAAATGGAAATTTCAGAACCGAAACCGAAAAAATATCAGTCCGAAACCGAAAATTACTTTTCTTGTTTTTGCCCCTATTTCAATTTTTTTTTAAATAATTGTATGTATGATAATATAAAGTTGGCCATTGCACTGACTGAGGCATTCTGCACTGAACTGATATAATTTATATCATACCTCACTCAGCACATCTTCATATACAGATTCAGTGCCTCATCATGCAATATGTATATATATGTGTGACATTATTTGTCCCTTTTAATTCGACTGCCTCATACCTCACCTGCAATGTGCAATACACAGACGTCACATCTTTATATATTATATCATATAATATATAAAGATCTTAGATGTCTGTGTACTGCACTAGGTGGGGTATGAGGAGGATAACGAGGCACTCATATTTTAATAAATGGCACGTGACCTAGACCTAGTCAGTCACACAAAAAATAATGATCACAGTGACCAAGAAGTTGCACTTGCACCTTGCATTTAGTGAGGGCCGAGGCGAGGGGCATTAATCATAAAGTTGCACTAGTCAATAGTCTGTGACTGGTGGTCTGTGACAGTCAGTCACAGACCTTACCTTAACTGCTGGCGTTAGTACAGAGTGAGTCCCGCCGTCGGGTGATGAGCAGCTTGCTCTGAGTCACGCCGGGTTGGATGGCGCCCAGCCCCCACAGAACGCGGACTTGACTGAGTCTGAGACAGACAGTCCTCCGTGGGGACACACATGCACAGCCGATGGTCGTACCCGCCAGTGACTGGCTGCGACGCCAACGCTGGCAGTGGCAGAGCCGCAGGGCAGGGGAAACAGGAGGTGAGCCGTACGGACGGTACCAGTGCCACTGACTACCCAGTAACCCAGACTGCTTCTGGCGAGCTTACGGGCGGGGTGCCGGGGGCCCCCTATTGGGCGGGGCCCATGGGCTTCCTATGGTAAGTCTGGCTCTGGAGGTGGGTCATTATCGGCAATTTTTAAGTTGTTTCGGCATGTCCCCAAAACAGCTATTTACGGCCGAAAAGTGCAGCACAATGTGTCTGCCTTGAGGCTGGCTCTCTCTGACTGAAACTTTGTTGTTTGCTATTTTCATTTTGAACTAATGAAATCTGTAAACAACATGCTTGTTACAACAAAAGAGCAAACAGGACAAAGAAAAATGTGAAAGGGACTCTAATGCTCCCCCTGCTGGATGGACTTCATAATAGCTATATGCAATATATTTTATATTTTTACCTTGTTAACCACTTCAGCCCCGGACCATATTGCTGGGCAATGACCGGGCCACTTTTTGTGATTCTGCACTATGTCGCTTTAACTGACAATTGCGCCGTCCTGCGACGTGGCTCCAAACAAAATTGGCGTCCTTTTTTCCCCCCACAAATAGAGCTTTCTTTTGGTGGTATTTGATCACCTCTGTGGTTTTTATAAACAATAAACAAAAATAGAGCGACAATTTTGAAAAAAATAAATAATATTTTTTACTTTTTGCTATAATAAATATAAAAATATATAAAAAAAAACAATTTTTTTCCTCTCGGGGGAGAGGGGGGAGCAGATACCGGTCTTTGACAGGTATTCTGTTCCAACTTCCGGGAGTCCGGATTAAGGCCCATGACGGCACCACTCGGCTCCCTCCTCCTCCCCCTGCCACCAGGCCAGTAGGGGAGAGGAGTGGAGTAGGGTTCCCGGCGTGAAATAGAGGTCATCCCAAAGGTGTCTATCGGGGTTGAAGACGGGACTCTGTGCAGGCCAGTAAAGTTCCTTTATTTATCCTTTATTATGTGTTTTTCTGGATTGTTGTATATCCGAGAGAACAAAGAAATGAGGGTTGTAAAGCAAGCCAGATCTCAGACATTGAACAGCTTGTGATTTTTCCCAAACATTCACAGAATTCTGTTCAGTCACAATTTTTCCATCGTTTTTCAAACTTTCTCATCACTATTGGCAAAAATGAATGTTGATTTCATGCCACAAACCATTAAAAATCTCAAAATTCTTAAAAAATTTAAATTTTCAAATAAAATTTTACTGTCATATGACCAGCTTCAACCACCATACCTAGCCATGTCAGTGAGGCGGAAAATTGTAAAAAACAAAAAGAAAAGGAGCTATTGTCGACAACAAGTTCTGCTTTTTGTTCCAGAAATCTCCAATCCAGTGGTCTGTCTCCATCTAGTGGAAAAGGTGCTGTATTGCAGAAGTAGCTGAAGGTTTATAGAAGACTTTCTTATCCTTTTTAACATGGAAGAACCCTTGAAATAACTTTAAGAGGTCTCAGAGAACCCCTGACAATAATAACTGTATCTATAGCTCTCGGTACATTAGCATGAACAGTATGCCGCAATATGAAGATAAATATAAGTATAAGGAATGCATAGCTCCCAACTGTCCCTGATTTCTAGGGAGTGGCCCTGATTTGGTCCCCATGTCCCCCAGGTCGACCAATATGGGTTTTTCTCTGGCCGATGCCGATATTTAGAAATTGCGGCGGCCGATAGCCGATATATGATGCCGATTTTTTTGGGCCGATATGTTAGGCCGATTTTTTATTCCTTCATCTTATAAAATCTAACAGTTGGACCCCTTTCAGGCGCTTTTGGGTTAAAAATAGCACCTGTAAAGTGGCTGCAAAACGGCTCCCCTGCAGTCTCAGCGTAAAGGCCCGAGTGCTTTCACACTGAGGTGGTGTTTTACCGGTGTTTTACCGTCAACACCTGCCCGCTCCAGTGTGAAAGCAGCGGAGTTCCGCCGGAAAAAAAAATATTAAAAGTTAGCAGCTACAAATACTGTCGGCACCCGAAGCCGATCTCTCCCTCGGCTCTCGGGTGCTGCCCCGGCCATCTTCGGTAAGGGAATCAGGAAGCGGGCACAAAAACGGGTAATCAAAACTTTTGGACGAAGAAAAAAAATAAAGAACAGGCTAACTTTACATTTTTTTTTTTAAATTAATTAACCACTTAAGGACCGGACCAATATGCTGCTAAATGACCCAAGGGGTTTTTACAATTCGGCACTGCGTCGCTTTAACAGACAATTGCGCGGTCGTGCGACGTGGCTCCAAAACAAAATTTGCGTCCTTTTCTTGCCACAAATAGAGCTTTCTTTTGGTGGTATTTTTTTTTTTTTTTTGCGCTATATACAAAAATAGAGCGACGTTTTTGAAAAAAATAACAATATTTTTTACTTTTTGTTATAAGAAAAATCAAATAAACTAAATTTTAGTCAAACATTTAGGCCAAAATTTATTCAGCCACATGTCTTTAGTAAAAAAAAAAATCGCAATAATAAAAAAAAAAAATAGCTACCTAGCGGGAACAGCGACACTAATACAGCGATCAGAAAAATGATCGCTTAGTGACACTGGCAATAGGGAGTGAAAGGGTTAACTAGGGTGGTGATCAAGGGGTTAAAACTTTATTAGGGGGGGTACGGGGGCTACCCTGGACCTAACACTAACTGCCTGTCACACTGACACTAAATGCAGTGATCAGTACATATATGATCACTGCATTCAGTGACACTGTGACAAGGGGGTGGGGGTGATCGCAAGGGGTTAATGTGCCTGCGTGTACTGGTGTCAGTGTAGTGTTGTGCAGACTCACTGTGTGATGTGATCTCTCCTCAGCGGCGGTTGAAAATACCGCCGAGAGGAGAGATCACATCACTTCCCTCTTTCTGTGTTTACACAGGCAGAGGAAGTGACACACGGGGAGCGCGCGGATTGGCTGGGAGCGATCCAGAGGGGGACAAAAACGAACAGCCGCCCCCTCATCCCGGATCGCTCGGACAGCCACGGGAACCGTCGCATGTACCGGGGGGGGGGGGGTCCCGATCGGACCCCCGACCCACGTCTAGGCAGGGACGTACAGGTACGTTGATGTGCCTGTCCGTGCCATTCTGCCGACATATATGTACATGCGGCGGTCCTTAAGTGGTTAAAGTGTATTTTTTCCCCAAAAAATTGCGTTTGAAAGACTGCTTCGCAAATACCATGTGACCTAAACAATTGCAACAACCGTTATTTTATTCCCTAGGGCAGTGATGGCGAACGCGTGGCACGCGTGCCGCTCCCGGCACGGCAAGCTGTTTTGGTGGGCACGCGGTGACAATGCAGAAATGTCAAAGAAAAAAAAATTAAATCGTCAACCGCAACTAGAAACTACATTTCCCACACTACCCTGTGCTAGCGGTGACGTGTCCGAGTGGGCGTAACTTAGAATGAGCGCCCGGAGGTCACGTGTTAGCTTGCTACCCAATGAAAGCTCTCAGATCATCCACTGCCTGACGTGCTGCTGGGCGTGACTGGGAGCATGAGGAGAAGACGCACGGCGGGAAAGAGCTGCAAGACTCGTGAAGCCATCTTCTTCATTGCGCAGTTTGATTCAGCTGCAGACAAAGGTAAGAATACTTATTACTCTAATACTATTTAGACATGGGATACCTGGGTCGTTTTATGACGTCTATTATGGGTTGCCCTGCTAACATCACCCAATCTAAAATGTAAAATTTTGCTGAACAATTACTTTAGCTAATCTCGCTGGTGGGTGTTCTGACAGTTGCTGACTGACTTGGGAAACTTTGTTCTGCAAACATATTACCCCCCTCATTGCTGTTATTGGGTCTAGTTGTCCTTTGCAAACATATTACCCCCCTCATTGCAAATGACACCTATGCCCAATAACAGCAATGAGGGAGGTAATATGTTTGCAAATGACACCTAGGCCCAAAAACAGCAATGAGGGAGGTAATATGTTTGCTGTTATTGGGCATAGGTGTCATTTGCAAACATATTACCTCCCTCATTGCTGTTATTGGGCATAGGTGTCATTTGCAATGAGGGGGGTAATATGTTTGCAAATGACACCTAGGCCCAATAACAGCAATGAGGGGGGTAATATGTTTGCAAATGACACCTAGGCCCAAAAACAGCAATGAGGGAGGTAATATGTTTGCTGTTATTGGGCATAGGTGTCATTTGCAAACATATAACCCCCATCATTGCTGTTATTGGGCCTGTGTCCTGGCCTATGGACAACAATGACACACTTTTTTTTTTTTTTCATTTTAGCCCTTTGGATTCTTCTTTGCAATTCTTGTAGAATCTACAGCAGCTTCCAGACCCAGCAGAGCGGTGTCAGCAGCGGCACAGCGCGACTTCTTGTTTCACAGGACATTGGACGATTTGAGCTTATATCTGTCTACATTAAAAAAAGTAAGTTGCTAAGGGTCACATCTGGCCCCCGGGCTACGGTAGTTTCCTGTGTCCCTATGGACAACAATGAAAACATATTTTTTTTTTCATTACAGCCCTCTCTCCGGGATTCTACTTTGCAAATCTTGTAGAATGTACAGCAGCTTTCAGACCCAGCAGAGCGGTGTCAGCAGCGGCACAGCACGCCTTGTTGTTTCACAGGACATTGGACGATTTGAGCTTATATCTGTCTACATTACAGAAACGTAAGTTGCTAAGGGTCACATCTGGCCCCCGGGCTACGGTAGTTTCCTGTGTCCCTATGGACAACAATGAAAACATATTTTTTTTTTCATTACAGCCCTCTCTTTGGGATTCTTCTTTGCAATTCAGAATCTACAGCAGCTTCCAGACCCAGCATAGCGGTGTCAGCAGCGGCACAGCGCGACTTCTTGTTTCACAGGATATTGGACGATGTATATCTGTCTACAAAACCGTGAGTTGTTCTACCTTTTTTGTGAAATGTTGCAATAATATTTTTGGTATAGGTAGGTAGGGATAGATTTGTATTGGGTGCTTCATCCATCCTTATTTTATACATTTTGTGTTTTTTGTAGACATGAACAACCAAAAATGAGTACATCAAAAAAAGCAAAATTAAAAACAGATAGTGGAAGATCATTCCAAGAGACCTGGACACAGTCATTTGGAGTGATTGAACGCAATGGGAAAGCGTTATGTGTTCTGTGTAGTGAAAGTGTGGTATCTCGCACATCTAGTGTCAAACGTCATTTTGATACCAACCACAAAAGTGTTGCCGAACTTGGTGTAGCTGAAAGAAAAGAGTTTCTTGATGGGAAATTGAAGAGATATCACTGCCAGTATCGTAGTTTTTGCAACTATCTTTCTAAAACAAATTATCTGGCAAATGCCAGCTTTGAAATTTCACTGTGCATAGCAAAACATGGAAAGCCCCTCTCTGATGGCGATTTTATCAAAACGGCCATGTTGGCTGTGAGTAATTCCCTTTTTCATGAATTTCCAAACAAGGACAAAATTAAGCAACGAATCTCTGAAATGCCACTTAGCAGAAATACTGTTAAAGATAGAGTCCTGCGTATGGCAAGTGATGTTAGTCAGCAGCTCACCACTGACTTACAAAAGGCAGCCTGTTACTCCATGTGCTTGGATGAAAGCACAGACATAAATAATCATGCAAGGCTAGCAGTAATTTTGCGTTATGCTGTTGGTGACACCATGAGAGAGGAGCTCATGAAACTGTTGTCTTTGCCTGGAAGAACACAAGGGATAGATATCTACAATGCTGTGATGGAGGCTTTTGTCTCACAAGACATAAGGCCAGAAAAAGTGGTTTCAGTTACTAGTGACGGGGCACCTTCCATGGTGGGGGTAACATCTGGTTTCATACAGTTTTTTGTCAAAGAAGCAAAGCACCCAGTCATTCAATTTCATTGTATTATACATCAAGAAGCTCTTTGTGCCAAGGAAAGCAGCAAAATATTAGACGATATCCTCAAGGATGTCACAAAAATGGTGAATTACATCATGGCTCGTGCTCTTAATTTTCGACAGTTTCAAGCACTTCTTGATGAGGTACAGGCACAGTATAATACTTTACTTATGTACAATAATGTACGATGGCTAAGCAGAGGACGGGTCTTGGAGAGATTTGTAGCCTGTTTGGATGAAATTAGGCTGTTTATGAATGACAAGGGGCAGGAATATCCACAGCTCACTGATATGACCTGGCTCACCAATCTCATGTTTTTTACTGATTTTACAATACACTTTAATGTCCTGAACAAAAAACTGCAAGGTTTAGGGAAAACAGCAGAAAGAATGTTTTGTGATATCTGAACATTTGAGAGAAAACTGCAGGTTTTTGAAAGAGACCTTGAAAGTGGGCAGCTGAAATATTTTCCCAATCTAAAAATGCATTTGGAAAATTCTACAACATTTACAGACAATCCAAACCATCATGAAATCTACAAAGAATTTTCTAGCATTATAGCAGTTGCAAAGGAGAATTTTGGCAACAGATTTGTACAGTTCCGTAAGATGGAAACAACCCTGAGTTTTCTTACTTCTCCAGATAAAGCCAAATTTGAAGAACTTGATCTTTCCTGCTTACACTGGTTAGATTTAGAAAATTTGGAAATGGAGCTACTGGAATTTCAAGAAAGCTCTATCTGGAAAAATAAATTCTCTGACCTGCGTGCCACTCTTGAAAAGATGGAGTGTGAAGGGATGACCAAAGACAGCACAGTTGCTAGTTCAGAAAATGAAATACTTAAAGTGTGGAATTCTCTGCCAAATAATTTTAAGGCAATGAAAACACTTGGGATTGCTTTCCTTACTTTGTTTGGGTCATCCTATGCTTGTGAGCAGCTGTTTTCAGCATTGAATTATATCAAATGTGATGCCAGAAATAGACTAACAGATGATTTGAGTGCTGTATGTGTTGCTCTCAAACTAACGGAGTATGAGCCAAGGTTTGACAAGTTATCAGCATGCATACAACAGCAAAAATCACATTAATTGTGCAAAAGCATCCCAAATCTTTATCAACGCCCAGCCAAGGCATCTTTAAAAATGCCCAGCAATGGCATCTTTAATAATGCCCAGGCAAGGCATCTTTACCAATGCCCAGCCAAGGCATCTTTAAAAATGCCCAGCCAAGGTATCTTTAAAAATGCCCAGCAATGGCATCTTTACCAATGCCCAGCCAAGGCATCTTTACCAATGCCCAGGCAAGGCATCTTTACCAATGCCCAGCCAAGGCATCTTTAAAAATGCCCAGCAATGGCATCTTTAATAATGCCCAGGCAAGGCATCTTTACCAATGCCCAGCCAAGGCATCTTTAAAAATGCCCAGCAATGGCATCTTTAATAATGCCCAGGCAAGGCATCTTTACCAATGCCCAGCCAAGGCATCTTTAAAAATGCCCAGCAATGGCATCTTTAATAATGCCCAGGCAAGGCATCTTTACCAATGCCCAGCCAAGGCATCTTTAAAAATGCCCAGCAATGGCATCTTTAATAATGCCCAGGCAAGGCATCTTTACCAATGCCCAGCCAAGGCATCTTTAAAAATGCCCAGCAATGGCATCTTTAATAATGCCCAGGCAAGGCATCTTTACCAATGCCCAGCCAAGGCATCTTTAAAAATGCCCAGTCATGGCATCTTTAATAATGCCCAGCCATGGCATCTTTACCAATGCCCAGCTAAGGCATCTTTACAAATGCCCAGCCAAGGCATCTTTAATAATGCCCAGCAATAGATCATTAGACTCATCCTCTGCTTATGTTCAATAATGTCTTTTAGCTATGCAAAGTATACTGTGCCTGTACCCATCACAGCATTGTAGATCTCTATCCCTTGTGTAAGCAAATGCATCTTTACCAATGCCCAGCCAAGGCATCTAATGCCCAGCCAAGGCATCTTTACCAATCTTTACCAATGCCCAGACAAGGCATCTTTAAAAATGCCCAGCAATGGCATCTTTAAAGATGCCTTACCAAGGCATCTTTAATAATGCCCAGCAAAGCCATCTTTGGAAATGCCCAGCAAAGCCATCTTTGGAAATGCCCAGCAAAGCCATCTTTGGAAATGCCCAGCAAAGCCATCTTTGGAAATGCCCAGCAAAGCCATCTTTGGAAATGCCCAGCAAAGCCATCTTTGGAAATGCCCAGCAAAGCCATCTTTGGAAATGCCCAGCAAAGCCATCTTTGGAAATGCCCAGCAAAGTCATCTTTGAAAATGGCCAGCAAAGTCATCTTTGAAAATGGCCAGCAAAGTCATCTTTGAAAATGCCCAGCAAAGCCATCTTTGGAAATGCCCAGCAAAGCCATCTTTGGAAATGCCCAGCAAAGCCATCTTTGAAAATGCCTAGCAAAGGCATCCTTACCAGCGATCAGCAAAGGCATCTTTACCAGCGATCTGCAAATGTATCCTTATCCAAAAATACATGCACAAGTACAGTTGTTGAGAATCTTTTTCAATAAAAAAAAAATGTTTAATAGAAAGCTCTGTTATTGTGTTTTTCTTTTAAAACAAAAGCTGTTAATTAGTTTGGACAAGTGTACGAGTTGATTTTTCTAAACGAAAACCTTGGTATTCATGTTTAATTGCAGTGTTGGCACTTCAAAAAAAAATTAGGTTTTGTGTTGCAGTTTGGGCACTCGGGCTCAAAAAGGTTCGCCATCACTGCCCTAGGGTCTCTGCTAAAAATATATATATATATATTGTTTGGGGGTTCTAAGTGATTTTCTAGCAGAAAATACAGGATTTTTAATTGTAAGCAACAAATGTCAGAAAAGATTTAGCCTTTAAGGGCCCTTTCACACGGAGCGGATCCATATTGATCCGCCCCGTGTGTGTCCGTCGGCTCAGCGGGGATCCTCCGTAAATCCCCGCTGAGCTGTCGGCGGACAGGGCAGTCCCCGCACACTGTGCAGAGACCGCCCTGTCTTTCCTCCGCTCTCCCCTATGGGGAATTGGATGAATACGGACCGTGTGTCCGTATTCATCCGATCCGTTCCGCCAGACGGAAGAAAAATAGGGTTTTCTTCCGTCCGCAAAAGCGGATCTTTGCGGAGGCTGATCGTTACAGACGTTAGCGGATGCATCACCTGCCAACGTCCACAATCCCATAGGGATACATTACAAGTCCGTAAACGGACTTGTAAAAAACGGTCCGTTCGTCCGCCCGTGTGAAAGGGCCCTAAATGGTTAAGCTGAGAACTTCTACACACAAGTTCAGTTCATTGTTTAGTAGAAACATAGTATTCTTTTCTCACACTTGGCAGGCTGCCCAGAGACAAACCACTCCAACTTCAGGCAACTTGCATTGACTTCTATGATACAGAAGCTTTGCAAGTCGCACTGAAGAAAATGGCCTTTTTTTTTAAAAAGAATCGGCAGATGCCCATTAATTAAAAAGTGGCAAAAAATGTTCATGTACGGGGAAAAAAGAGTTTTCCCTTCCAAAATTTTAATTTGGAAAGTCCGATTCAGATGTAGAAAGTTCTGTATACACTATACGAAAATCGAACAATCGTTCTTCTTAAGGATTTTTTCTTCTGGTTTTCTCATAGTGTGTACTCAGCTTAGGGGTCACCATACTTGTTACAATATAATTATACAATATTTATACAATCAACTTTAGGTTTATCAAAACTCAGTACTATGAGGACATATCTAATCTATCTATACAATCAGACAGGACCTTGAACTACATAGTTGTTGGTCGTTCTAAAGGAGATTGTACAATCAGATTGTAACATGGTGTGCCTAAGAGGCCCATCTCCAGTGGCCACCAGTGGGACAGCGCATCTCACTAACCACCAATGAAGGGTGGCACTACACCAACCACTACTCTAAAGGACCACTTCACTTCCCACCAATGTTAGGGGGCTCTTTTTAATTGACCATCAAGCATTTCCCCACCCACCACAATGAACTGCAGTTTTCAGTGCCTGCATTTACTTTTTAAACATTATTGTTTCATTGCATTGTAATGAATACGTTTCTTTAGGAAATAAAATATTTAGGACAGAGCCCAATATAAAATTAATGTTCAACAGAGGTTTGATAACACATTTGTGCTCAGGTATAGCAATTTTGTTTCTGTTTATATTGGTTACGATAATGTTTTGTTATATTGACCGTATCCTCCATTACCATCTTTACCTGTTAAGAAAAACACATACCACATTTTCACGTGAGGGAGAGAATAGTGTTTGAACGCCTCCTGAAGTTTCGTTGAAGAAGGACTACGGATTAGCCCTGTCTGGGAGCTATACGAAAAATAAAAGCGTTGACAGTAGGGAGGCCAGACCAGGGACAAAGAGAGCATAGTGACAGTACTGATAAAATAGTCATTTTAAGGGGGGACTGTGATGGATGTGCTAAAATGAAAATTTTATTTTGTGTTATGATTAGAACCACTGAAATGTGTATATAATATAATAAGTGTATATTTTCCTTGAAAAGATTTGTCAGATATTGTGTTTTGAAGAAAAGACTTCTCCATTATGTTTCAAACGTGTTCAGACCTTCTTCCCTTCCCCCTACTGTATTCCTAAATTCCTCAATTGTAACAGGAAAGCCTCCCCCTCCCCCTCCTTCTCACTCAGACCAGCTTGGAAGGAAATTTGCAGAGCTGACAATGCACTTTATGACACGTGGATTCACAAGGGTGTGTGTGGCATGCCCAAGAATGGATTTCCAAGAAGAAACCATCCCTATATGAACTGACCAATGAGGGCTTCATGCCAAGGACAAGCCACATGGGGGGGGGGGGGGGTAAGGGGAAAGGGTAACTGGGAGTAAAATGTATAATGTGAACCAATCAGTATGCATAATGTTTTGTGATGTCGTCATTTTACCAATAATAAAAAAGAACTGGGTAAGCCCAGTCACTTCTATTTGCTAGTGAATGCTGGAAAGGTGAGATGTGGTCTGTTTTGTCTATGGATTGCACAGTCTCACCATATAATTTGGACAAGCGGCAGGATGGGTTTCACCCTGAGAAATTGTGTCAGGAAATTAATTAATCTATTACAGCATTACCATTAAAATAATTTTGTTGTATAGAGCAGCTCTGGATGTTAAATATGCTAAGTATGTCACATTCCCATACCTCTCAACTTTTCAAGATGGGAATGAGGGATACCTATTAGCAAAATTATGTAGGCATAGGACACACCCCCTGCCATGCTCCCTTAAAGGAGAATTATGCAAAAAAAATGATTAGTTAAACCCACAAGTGGCTTTTTTTTTACCACTATTATTCCTTTATATTGGCATTTGAAATTTACAGCAATTTAGAAATTAGATAAAAGATGCCTCTGTAATTGGTAGTCAGTGTAGGTATGAGATCCATTTGTATGAGATCCATCAACCCGAGGTTGAGAAAGGCTGGTCTACAATATGGCGTCATCCTCTTGTAGTCTTTTGACTGCCTGGGTGTGCATTCCATTTCATGCTGCTAGTTGGGGTTGCCCACAGCCTTACTTCCATAACATGTATTCACTATAGAGAGGTCATAGGATGGCATCAATGATGAAGAGAAGGAGGAGGAGAATGTAATATTGCTAAATGGTAAATGTACTATTTATATCCTTTTGTACATACCTCAATACCAACTTACTCTGGGACAAGCAGTGATCCTGTCCTCTACTGAGCCAGTGAGGCCAGGTGGCACAAATGCAGCCTTCTCCCTATAGGCCATCATTTAAAATTAAGCTCTGTGTAGGCTCCAGCTTCTGCATTGGGCCAATTCTGGATTATTTAGGAGGTATTAATGCAAAGAGGGCTGCTAAGCTTGGATAATTAAAAAATAAAATTATCCCTTTAAAACTTACAAGCTTCTTGGTTTGGTTGCATGAACGTCTGGACATGTTGCCCATACTGCTCTATACTTTTCAGACAGTTCTGATAGCTTCTCCTACAGGGTTCTTTTCTCATATTAATACACTTATACAAAATATATCTGGCAACACAAAAAAAATTGGATTTATCTCTCCACACGCTTAGGACCAGATTCACAGAAAAAGTACGCTGGAGTATCTGCTGATACTCCAGCGTACTTTCAAATTTGCCGCGTCGTATCTTGATTTGGAATCCTCAAACCAAGATACGACGGCTTTTGGCATCGATCCGACAGGCGTACGGCTTCGTACGCCTTTGGATCGTTGGTGTAATACTCCGGCGCCCGCTGGGTGGAGTTCGCGTCGTTTTCCGCGTCGGGTATGCTAATTAGCTGATTACGGCGATCCACGACGGTACACGCGTTCATCGCATTCTCTTACGTCGTCGCTAGTCGGCTTTTCCCGTCGTAAAGTTACGAGTGCTATTTAGGTGGTGTGAAATTACACCATCCATGTTAAAGTATGGCCGTCGTTCCCACGTCGAATTTAAATTATTATTTTTTTTTTTGCGCAAGACGTCCGGGAATACGAAAGGACGTAACGCACGTCGCCGTTCAAAAAACACGTCGGGGCGCCGTAATTTCGCACAAAGCACGGCGGGAAATTTCCAAACGGAGCATGTGCAGAACGTTCGGCGCGGGAACGCGCCTAATTTAAATGTCACACGCCCTATTTGAATTAGGCAGGCTTGCGCCGGACGGATTTACGCTACGCCCCCGCAAGTTTAAGTTTACAGGCAAGTGCTTTGTGAATCAAGCACTTGCCCGTAGAACTTGCGGAGGTGTAACGTAAATGAGATACGTTACGCCGCAGCGCAAGTACCTGAATCTGGCCCATAGTACCTAAATCTAGAGGTGGCTATAGCTCTCAAAGTCAGTGAGTGGTGTGGTTAGGCTATGTTTTGTGGTTGTTACACACCCATCAAGATTTCAAGATGCTTGACTGTTCATAATCATATTATTGTTATCCGTTCGTTCGAGAGAGGTATCCCTATTGCTTTCATTCTAGACAGACCCCTCTCCGTGTGACTGACTTTTGTTGTTTCTTATATTTTTGGTATAAGGTATGTTTGTGTAGCACCATCTACTTACAGTAGGTAGGTGCTAGAATAGGATATTTGTTCTGCTGCTCCCAACTGTCCCTGGATTTAAGGGACTGTCCCTGATTTGGAGCAATGTCCCTCTGTCCCTTATTCCACCTCATTTGTTTAACTATCAAAAAGTGTTTCCCAGTGCTTAACCTTTCATCTGATTTCTAAATTGCTGCATTTCCAAATTCCAAAAGCCAATTTAAAGGAATAGTAGTGTTAAAAAAAAGTCCTTGTGGGTTTAACCAATCTTGTTTTTTGTACAATTCTCCTTTAAGGGGGCGTGGTAAGGGGTGTGTCCTATGCCTGCATACTTTTGCTGATAGGTGTCCCTCATTCTCATCTCAAAAAGTTGGGAGGTATGCTGTTCTGCAACGATATGTGCAGGTAGGCCTTGATTAAGTCTATTGGCTAAGACTTTCATAAAGTTGATTTTTACCCTTTTACAGCTGCTATTTATATAGAGAGCTTTCGCATTGGGAAATGGAGCATATGATCTGTTAGATGGGATAGTAGAAGGAAAAGCAGGGGTCACTTTAACCACTTTGCTGGTCAAAGACCAGGCCACTTTTTGTGATTCGGCACTGCGCTGCTTTAACTGACAATTGCGCGGTCGTGCGACGTGGCTCTCAAACAAAATTGACGTCCTTTTTTTCCCACAAATAGAGCTTTTTTTTTTGTGGTATTTGATCACCTCTGCGTTTTTTATTTGTTGCACTATAAACAAAAATAGAGCGTCAATCTTGAAAAAAAATCTATATTTTTTGCTACAATAAATATCCCCAAAAAATATTTAAAAAAACATATTTTTTCCTCCGTTTAGGCCGATACGTTTTCTTCTACATATTTTTGGTAAAAAAAAAATCGCAATAGGCATTTATTGATTGGTTTGCGCAAAAGTTATAGCATCTACAAAATAGGGGATAGTTTTATGGCATTTTTATTAATATTTTTTTTTACTAGTAATGGCGGCGATCAGTCATTTTTATCATGACTGCGACTTTATGGCGGACACATCGGACACTTTTGACACATTTTTGGGACCATTGTCATTATTACAGCGATCAGTGCTATGAAAATGCACTGATTACTGTGATAATGACACTGGCAGTGAAGGGGTTAACCACTAGGTGCCGCTGAAGGGGTTAAGTCAGTACTAGGGAGTGATTCTTACTGTTAGGGGGCGTGGCTACACGTGACACGTCACTGATGACCGTTCCCGATCACGGGGAACAGTCATCAGTGACAGTGTCACTAGGCAGAATAGGGGAATGCCTTGTTTACGAAGGCATCCCCCTGTTCTGCCTTTGCCGACCGCTGGGCGGCAAATTTAAAGGGACATACAGGTATGCCAATGTGCCTGCCCATGCCATTCTGCCGACGTACATTGGCATGCGGCGGTCAGCAAGTGGTTAAAGCAGAACCACCTTTTAAAATATGCTAATAAGTATTCACTGCTTGTTTACACTATTAGGGTATAAAACAAATTCTTTTGTATCTCAGTTAAAGTTAATGAGGTCTCAGTTAAAAAAATACTAGGAAGCCACATGCGCCTTAAGCAGAGGACCACCATTGCTGTCTGAGGGGATGCCAGTATTTATAGGAAAGACTATTCCATACCTCCCAACATTTTGAGATGGGAATGAGGGTCACCTACTAGCAAACATATGTAGGCATAGGACACGCCCCCTGCAACACCCCTTAAAGGAGAATTAAAGTGGAGTTCCACCCATAAATATAACATTACATCAGTAGTTTAAAAAAAAATTCATTAGTCCTTTAAGAATTTTTTTTTTTTAGATGCCTTCAAAGTGTTGTTGCTAGGCAGAATAGTTAATCTTCCCTCTTCCTGCACCTAGGTGCTTAAAGCGGTGTTTCACCCTAAAAAACAACTTTCTAGCATGTCATTCAGCATACTAGCGCAAGCTACAGTATGCCTTTATATTTTTTTTTTTTGGCGTCGTACTCACTGTTTAGTCGCGTAGTAAAGTTTCAGACTCCCCGCGGGGAATGGGCGTTCCTATGCAGTGGGCTCGTGATTGACGGCCGGCTATGGCGCGTCACGCTTCACGAAAATAGCCGGAGTAGGTCTTGGCTCTTCACGGCGCTATACGGCGCCTGCGCACAGACATCGGAGCTGACTGTGCAGGTGCCGTGAAGAGCAAACTCCTATTTCGGCTATTTTCGTGAAGCGTGACGCGCCATAGTCGGCCATCAATCACAAGCCCTCTGCATAGGAACGCCCATTCCCCGTGGGGAGTCTGAAACTTTACTACGCGATTAAACAGTGAGTACGGCGCCCAAAAAAATTATAAAGGCATACTGTAGCTCGCGCTAGTATGCTGAATGACATGCTACAAAAAAAAAAAAAAATTTAGGGAGAACCCCCGCTTTAAGCTTCCTAACCTACACCGCACAGACTCCTGGGAATGTAGTGGGTGTAACTTTCCAGGAGTCTGTGCACTCCCCAGTCTCAAAGAATCATGTGACTTGGACAGTACAGGTGCTGAAACCTGATCTGAAACCTATTACACTGCTTGTGCAGCACTGAGCATGTGCGAGATCTGCAAGGCTGAAATCCAGGAAGTCATACAGTCTGGCTTCATGATGCCCACACTTAAGATGGCCACAGTCAATTTCTATTTTATAAAGTGTATAAATGCTGTAACAACCTAACAAAACGGACCTTAGTTTACAGACTAACTTTACTAGAATACATTAAGCTTGTGTATTACAGGGGTATTTATATTTAAAAAGTGAAATTGTGGCCGGAACTCCGCTTTAACCCCCAAAAAAAGTTTTATTAAATCTACAAGGGCTTTTTTTTTTACCACTACTATCCCTTTATATTGGCTTTTGGAATTTACAAGTGCAGCAATTTAGAATTTGGATGAAAGGTTTAGTACTGGGAAACACTTTTAGAAAGATAAAAAGTGAATTTTATATACATCTATATAGATCAGACCAAAATGAGAAACAAATGAGGAGGAACGAGGGAGATTGCTCCAAATCAGGGACAGTTGGGAGCTATGCTAATCTGAGAGAACTTGGAGGTTACACCAGCCCTCTTTACAGATACAATGCCTCATAAGAGGACCTGTCTCCACTATGATTATAAAACCACCAAAAAATCTGACTCAAAACCAAAGAAATAATATACATGGATCGTAATCCATGTGGAATATAGCTCAAGCAACTTATCTAAGGAAAAAAAAAACACCCAGTATGTCTGTATACTCATCTGTAGAACAATTGGACAACAATTCATATGAGTACCTTTTGAAGGTTGGACTATTGGTCCTCAGTCCACTGCTTTTAATATAATTTTGTTTTCCGTTTCATGTGGTATGCAATTGTTATTGCTCACACCGGCAACTGGTGTAAAGCCTTTTGATGCTGACTTGGATGATGTATTTTGGTCACTGGTGATCTCACTTATGATGCAGATCTGTATTGAGGATATTTTAACCACTTAAGCCCCGGACCATTTTGTTGCTAAAGGACCAGGCCACTTTTTGCGATTCGGCACTGCATCGCTTTAACTCACAATTGCGCGGTCGTGCGACGTGGCTCCCAAACAAAACTCACGTCCTTTTTTTCCCCACAAATAGAGCTTTCTTTTGGTGGTATTTGATGGGGTTAAGTGTGCCCTAGTGAGTGATTCTTACTGTGTGGGGGTGTGGCATGGCGTGCAACGTCACTGATCGTCGTTTCCTATGACAGGGAACAGATGATCAGTGACACTCTCACTAGGAAGAACGGAGAAACGTTTGTTTACACTTACCTCTCCCCGTTATTCAGCTCTGTGACCCAATTGCGGGACACTGGCGCCGATCGGGGGCTGAGTCACGAGCGAGCGAGCGCGCGCGACCCAGGGCTGGGCATCTTAAAGGGGACGTCCCTGTACGTGATTATGCCCAGCCGTGCCACTCTGCCAGGGCCGATCAACCCTATAGGCTCACTATGCAAGCCACTTAGGGCCCCGCAAAGCTGCGGAGGGCCCACAAATTACTAGAGGCCCCGCCTGGTGAGAAATAATTTTTGGCCCCTCGACCCGATTCTCAACTCGCTGGCTGGCTTTAATGTAAGATGTCATTTCCGACAGCAGAACACCCCCTCCCCCCCGCTTCTCAACTTTAATCTCTAATGTGACATGTCACTGTTGTCAGCGCCCCCCCCCCCCCCCCACTTCTCAACTTTAATGTGACATGTCATTTTGCTTAGGGCCCCAGGGAGGTCAGGATCGGCACTGCACTCTGCCAACATATATCGGTGTTAGGCGGTTAATCAATATCATGTTTTTTTTTTATTTTTTATGTCTAATAAGAATCACCAAATTTGTTAAATGTGATTCCTGCGCTTCTTTTTTTTTTTAATATACAGGGTTGTCAGACTCCACTATGATTACCAAAGGCTCCTCCCCTTGGGGCTGCGGAGATATCCATATATATTAATCCACTTATTTTTAATGTTATTTTATCCGTTTTAATTTTTCGTTTGTGCAGCCTTTTTTATGATTGTCATTAACAATCGAATCATCCCGCCGCCAGTTAGATATTAAATTCTGAGCTATGTGCTCAGATGGAGATCCGTCCCAGCAGTGCTGTGTGCTCTAATGCATAGGTGTACTATACACAGCGATATGGACTCCAACAAAATGGCGGCGATACAACTTCCGGTTTTCCGGACATATAAACAGTACAATGACCGCCAATCATTTTCCCCAGATGAAGACACGTGATCCCGTGTCGTAACGCGTAGGGATTGGACGGGACGTACACCTGGAGTGACGTAAGCCGGCGTTGTGGAACGCCGCTCGTTTTTATTTCTGCTGCACCTGTTTTATCTATTTCGATGTAAGCACAGGTTTTTCTTTTATTAAAATCCGCCTGGTTTACTATACTTCACTATTGGAGTCCCTCCTTCTGTTCTCTTTGTTTCCCATCTGCGGCTGAGTGCTGTGTGAAACTGTATAGGAGACTGACTGTCAGCTGAGGGGGGCGGACGGATTGGAGTTATCCATAGAGGTCCACGAGTGTGGGATATACTGGATGCCTATTCACATCTGCCTGGAGGTAAGAGGCTAGTGAGCCCAGGGAAGGATTTGTGTACTATCTGCTTGCCAATACTATTATTACTATTTCATCTTATTCAGTAATATCAAGCATCCATATTTGGCTATATTCATCTATTATTGACTTTTGGATTTTCTTTGGCACAATATTTATTTATCACTGACTTTTTGTGGCACATCACCTATCCAGCAAATTTGGCTGGAGTGCTTCATTTATTGGACTTGATTGCACGTGTTGGTTATACTTATGCCATTTTTGAGTGTGATAATTTTCTTATTATAATATTTATGTTTAGGTATTTATTATTTATCACATTACTCCATTTGGGGTTACTATATTTGTGTGTGTCACTATTTGTGAGATACGTTGCGCAGAATCACATTCACCTTTGATTCTCGTTTTGTGTATTGTAAACACTACTAGGTTTTGCTGCACTGTATTTATTTTGTTTAGGTTAGTACACTTTGAGGATCTATATTAGCGCAGAAGCACTTGTCATTTTATGATTACCAAAGGACCTGTCATAGTGAGCATGCAAACCATTTCAAATTCATTTGAAGAGGTTCTTAAATGACAAAGAAAAAACACGCTGAAATGCATGTGAACTGCTATGTATGTGTGATTATGCTGGATTTTAAGAACGGTTGGGGTAAAAATTAGATATTTTAATAGTACCACTGATTGTTTGCAGATCATATAACTCCCCAAAAAATTGTATAATATCCAGAACACCTTCAGAAAAAATAAACCATTTTAGTATAAATTAATATATTACCATTACATCTAACAACATAAAGTGGTATTACAAGTGAACACCAGAGGGCTCTACAGGATAATAATGGAGAGCAGCATAGACGGCCACAAGTTCCAAGCATGCAGTCATACAAATAATTTATGTACAATTATTTATTTAAAAATGCATTTTTAGCAGTGGTAATTTTCATAGTGTTATGAAAGTGACATTCAAGCAAATCATACAAATATTGAGTGTTCTTGCTTTTCTGTGCTTACCAGTTTTACTAATCCTAAATCTCGTAGCTAGTCTTCCAAGAGACACATATATGGGAGATGACCATTGCTTGGCTTGTTTTGGTGATGGTCTTCATGTGTATGGCATCATCAGACCTCCAAAGACATACTTGGCCAATCAATTTGGGAGAAATAATTGTCAGCCATGTTGAATAATTTAATTTGGTTTCTAATGCTTTCCCCAAGGTAAAGCCAGTCCCAACCATGATGCCCTGCTCTTTCACCTTCATACCATAAATATGTATATCCAGGTGATCTGAGGATGTATATTTGGATTTTTTAAGCCCGGCTTTTTTTCCCCACAATTTTTCTTTATTTTGATACAGTGAAGGTTTAATAATTTTTTCTGTTTTTTAATGCTGTTTTTGTCCCCTTTTGGAAGAGTTTTCTCTGCTTCTTGTCTATTGATGGTTGTCAGACAAATCAGGAAGTGAGGGAAAAGTGCCCCATTGGGGACACAGACATCAATACATGCCCATTAAACTAAGTGTAGCTGGTACTGGTGCTGCTGTAAATTTAGAGGGTGGCCAGAGAGTTAGTTTACGCTGATCGTGTTTATTTGGTTAAATTCAGGGCCTCTGTTCCAGCTTTGGCTGTACTGTGTGTGTACACTGTCGTTGTCTGGGGAGTAGGTCCCGACCCAGACTGACAGGTGGCAGCAGTGGAGTCAAGGTATTATGGATATTTCTCCTCGGCAGCAAATCAGGAGGGTTGATCGCCTCGCTGTGCATGCTGGGGAGGGGTATTTAGGGGGCAGATGCCATTGGTTGGCGTTGCCTTTGCTGCCATCCGCCTGGTCAGTCGTCCCACCACCCCCGTGTGTGGCCCTCCTGGCCGGGGTGTGTGTGTGTGTTGCAGTGTTCCTGGCTCCGGGACCACGTTGGTCCGGAGAAAACTTACAGAGTTGTCCTGTGCTGTCTGTCCCGAGGGAAGAAGCTGACCGATGAAGAACCTGTCTGGGGGAGTAACGAGCACGAGGCTGGTATCCCAGGAGAGGCCTACTGCTTCATTGAAGGACACTTTGTTTCTGAGAGGCTGGACGAAGGTCTCCTATCAGTCCTGAAATAATACAAGCTGTTCAAGGGAGATCCTTAATCCAGTGTTGAGAAGAATTTTGGACTGAGAAATATCTCCACCTTTGGAAAGGTCTGTGGCAGAGACTTTTCTAAAGTTCCGAGTGACACTCTGGCTGCTAGGCCCGTGAGAGTGGCATATCCAGATGCGCTATGCCCACTCTGGCTAGAGTGGCGACGAAAGTTGTCGTTGGAAGCAGGACTGCTTCCGAAACCCAGTTACGCGCTTGAAACCATTACCTACCACTTCTTCTATCTTCTCACCTACTACTACTTTTACCATTTTTACCCCGTTGGGTAATAAAGCACAGAAAAATATATCTATGTGGACATTGACTTTCTTACAGCTCTCATCCAATGAGAATTGGAGGTAACATGCCGCCCAAATCAAACCAGCAGCTCCTTCGGGGAGCTACATAAGGAAGGTTTAGAATCTCTGTTATAAATTTATTAGGCCCCTTTCACACCGGTGGACCGATCGGACCATCTATTTCTCTCTATTGAGTGGCAGATGTCAATGGACATATGTCCGTTGACACCCACCAGCATCCGATCCAATCCTGATCCAATCCCCATCCGTCTAGTGGATTAGATGACAGTTGGATGGAAACGAACAGGCAGTCTGCTTCCATCCGACAGCCCATAGAGGAAGGCGGGCTGTGTCCATGTCTGCTCTGCATCAGCGAAGAGATCCCCTGTTGAGCAGGCGGATACACTCATGTGAAAGGGGCCTAACAGTCATTGATTCCATTCATAGGCGTGTGCACAGGGTGTGCTGGGTGCCAAATGGAATAAACTGTACCAGTGCCCAGGATCAGTGCTGCTTCGTCTTCAGCCTCCTGTGTTTCCCGAGACCCTGTGTTCCTGTATGTTGACTATAGTTGCTGACCTGGCTTGTCCTGACTACTCTCTGAACTCTGCCTGCACCGACCTCGGCTTGTCCTTGACCACCGCCTCTTCCTGCTCCATTTACTCCTGTTCTACTGATCTGCTCCTGACCTGACTTGTACATAGTTACATAGTTAGTCAGGTTGAAAAAAGACACAAGTCCATCCAGTTCAACCACAAAAAATAAAAAAAATAAATAAAAAACACAGTAAAATCCTATACACCCAACTCCATACCCACAGTTGATCCAGAGGAAGGCAAAAAACCCCAGCAGAGCATGATCCAATTTGCTACAGCAGGGGAAAAAATTCCTTCCTGATCCCCCGAGAGGCAATCGGATTTACCCTGGATCAACTTTACCTACAAATCTTAGTAATCAGTTATTTTATGTACATTTAGGAAAGAATCCAGGCCTTTCTTAAAGCAATCTACTGAGCTGGCCAGAACCACCTCTGGAGGGAGTCTGTTCCACATTTTCACAGCTCTTACTGTGAAAAAACCTTTCCGTATTTGGAGGTGAAATCTCTTTTCCTCTAGACGTAAAGAGTGCCCCCTTGTCCTCAGTGTTGACCGTAAAGTGAATAACTCAACACCAAGTTCACTGTATGGACCTCTTATATATTTGTACATGTTGATCATATCCCCCCTTATTCTCCTCTTCTCAAGAGTGAATAAATTCAGTTCCTCTAATCTTTCCTCATAGCTGAGCTCCTCCATGCCTCTTATCAGTTTGGTTGCCCTTCTCTGCACTTTCTCCAGTTCCCCGATATCCTTTTTGAGAACTGGTGCCCAAAACTGGACTGCATATTCCAGATGAGGTCTTACTAATGATTTGTACAGGGGCAAAATTATATCTCGGTCTTTGGAGTCCATACCTCTCTTAATACAAGAAAGGACTTTGCTCGCTTTGGAAACCGCAGCTTGGCATTGCATGCCATTATTGAGCTTATGATCAACTAAAACCCCCAGATCCTTCTCCACTACAGATCCCCCCAGTTGTACTCCCCCCTAGTATGTATGATGCATGCATATTCTTAGCCCCCAAGTGCATAACTTTACATTTATCTACATTAAACCTCATCTGCCACTTAGTCGCCCAATTAGACAGAGCATTGAGGTCGGCTTGTAAATTGGAGACATCCTGCAAGGACGTTATTCCACTGCATAGCTTGGTGTCATCTGCAAAGACAGAAATGTTACTTTTGATCTCAGACCCAATATCATTTATAAATATATTGAAAAGTAAGGGTCCCAGCACTGAACCTTGGGGTACACCACTCATAACATTGGACCATTCAGAGTAAGAATCATTAACCACGACTCTCTGAATTCTGTCTTTCAGCCAGTTTTCTATCCATTTACAAACTGATATATCCAATCCCGTAGACCTTACCTTACACATGAGCCGTGTGTGCGGAACTGTATCGAACGCTTTTGCAAAATCCAAATATATCACATCCACAGCCACGCCTCTGTCCAGGGTTTTACTTACCTCTTCATAAAAGGAAATCAGGTTTGTCTGACAACTTCTGTCTTTCATGAATCCATGTTGTCTGCTGCTCAAATAGTTTTTTTCCAGCAAGAACTCATCCATGTGGTCTTTTATTAAACGTTCCAGTATCTTCCCAACTATAGAAGTTAAACTAACAGGTCTATAGTTACTTGGTAAAGACTTTGTTCCCTTTTTAAATATGGGCACCACATTGGCCCTGCGCCAATCCAGTGGTACTATTCCTGTCTTTAATGAGTCCCTAAATATTAGATACAGTGGCTTTGAAATGACAGAGCTCAACTCACCTAGGATCCGTGGATGGATGCCATCAGGTCCAGGTGCTTTATCCACCTTTATTCTGTCTAAATATTTCTGGACCATATCACTTTTGAGCCATTGTGGATTTGAGGCTGTGTCACTCCCACCCCCATTTTGGACATGAGCTCCCCCATGCTCCATTGTATACACAGAGCTGAAGAAAACATTTAATACATTTAAATGTACCTGATCCGTCCTGCCAGTGTATGACCCAGCCTGCCTGACTCTGTATTTCTTCCTATGGCCACCAATACCTGCATTCCATCCTTATGTGCTTGCTGATCTACAGTCTGCTACCAGTATCGTAACTAATCGAAATTTGGCCGAATTTTGCATCCGAATGTCCGAATAAAAACAATAACGAATACAAAAGAAATTATAGGAAAAATAAATGTATGTGACATGATTTGTCTAATGAAACAAAAGGTCAACGCGGAGTAAATCTTACAGTCCAATTAGCTGATTCATTTTGTGCTGGAGGTTAGATGACTGGCAAAGTGCATTCCTGAGAACTAATTGAGAAGGGTTTGCATTGTATTTGAGGAGAAGAGATATTGTCACTGTGTGTGTTAATGGATTTAATAAACAAAAATACATACATATATAAATATTGAATCATCCGATAACGAATCGATTTGTTATAACAAATATCAATACTCTACAGAAATAAAGACTCCCATGTTAAACGGTAATTTCTCCGGTACATTTGGGGACCCGGTACCAGTCGTTCGTAGTTACCCTGGACCCCAGAACTTGGCACACATGTAGCCCCAGTTCTCTTTTATAAGTGTGCATAGTTTGTTGTCTAGGGGACCTACGGCTGGGGAGCACCGATTTTTCAAACCCTGGCACCCCTTCTATAGACTCCCATGTTAAACGTCAGTCTAGGCATGGGCACAGTGAGGCATGCACATTGACACCCTAGGCTTATACTAGTCAATACGTTTTCCCATTATTTTTGTGGTAAAATTAGGTGCCTATATTTGGGTCGGCTTATACTCGAGTATATACGATAAGCTCAATTTCCTGCTGAATAAACTAAATTATTATTAATGTACATTGAATAGATAACTTTCTTTAGCATTTTATTAAAATACATTTGCTAAAAATCAAACAAATCTGACTTAAATAAAAAAAAAATCTGTTATAAATAATAATAAAAAAAAAATCAGATTATTTTTTTTTTTTTAAATCATCGATTTTTATCCACCCTGGTATGGAGGTACTTGTATGTCACAAAGCTGGAGGGAAAATTTTTAGAAGCCTGACATTTCACCTGAAATCCACTGATCATGAATACAACATTCTGCAGGCTCCCGAGAAAAAATAAGAATTAAAAACGCACATTTTGTTTTCCTTTTAAAACACGTGCAATTATTTATTTTGTGTGAACTCAGCCATTAAGCTTCAGGGGCCAGATCCTCATAGCGAGTACTGATACGCCGGCGTACTTTCAAATTACCTGCATCGTATCTTTAGTTTGAATCCTCAAACCAAGATACGACGGCATCTGGGTTCGATCCGACACGCGTACGGCTTCATACGCCTTCGGATCGTAGATGCAATACGTCGGCATCCGCTGGGTGGAGTTCGTTTTCGTCGTTTTCCGCGTCGGGTAAGCAAATTAGCTTTTTCCGACGATCCACGAACGTACGCGCGGCCATCGCATTCTCTTACGTCGTCTCTAGTCGGCTTTTTTCGGCTTATAGTTAAAGCTGCTATTTTGCGGTGTATAGATAGACTTGCCATGTTAAGTATGGTCGTCGTTCCCGCGTCGAAATTTGAATTTTTTTTTTTTGCGTAAGTCGTCCGTGAATAGGGATGGACGAAATTCACGTCTGAGTTAAAAAAATTACGTTGTGGCGACGTCATTTCGCGCAATGCACGGCGGGAAATTTAGAAACGGAGCATACTTAGTTCATTTGGCGCGGGGACGCGCTTCATTTAAATGAATCACGCCCCCTACCCGCCGATTTGAATTACGCGCCGAGAAATACACTACGCCGCCGTAACTTACGGCGCAAATTCTTTGTGGTTTCAAAGAATGAAAAAGTAAGTTACAGCGGCGTAGCGTATCTCGGATACGCTGCGCCTATCTAAATGTATGTGGATCTGCCCCCAGGTGTTTATTAATATAGTACTATTCTTAATTTGCTTTATAGATTTCACAATACTATCTCCTGGACATGAGTATTATATTGCCTCCCTCCTCGTACACAATCTGGTTCCTTTAATTTTTACAACCCTTTTCTCTGCTAAGCACTTTACCTACCTTCAGGACCTGTTGACATGGGAAGGATAAAAGTGGAATGTCACTATTTGAACATCATCTTTTTTCTCCTCTAACCACCTCATCAGATTCCTATTCATCTCCTAATACATCACATAAAAACACCAAGGCTGTCATAGCTCTAAACTCCATAAGAGCATTTATTTAAATTCCTATTATTCTATATAATCTCTACTGTCATCAGCCCCATAAAGTCCCATGTAGACTCATTTCAAGAATAATCTTTTGTAACAGAGCTTCTGTTGCCAGGATGTTGCACAAAAAAATAAATACATAGAAAAACAGAAAACCTTCATATACAGAAGGTTGACAGTTGATCCAGAGGAAAATCACTTCAGCCCTGAAGGATTTGGCTGCCCAATGACCGGGATTTTTTTTGCAATTCGGCACTGCGTCGCTTTAACTGACAATTGCGTGGCCGTGCGACACGGCTCCCAAACAAAATTGACGTCCTTTTTTCCCCACAAATAGAGCTTTCTTTTGGTGGCATTTGATGACCTCTGCGGTTTAATTTTTTGCGCTATAAACATAAAAACAGCAACAATTTTGAAAAGAAAGCAATAATTATTACTTTTTGCTATAATAAATATCCCCAAAAATATATAAAAATAAAATCAGTTTAGGCCGATAAGTATTCTTCGACATATTTTTGGTAAAAAAAAACAAAAAACCGCAATAAGCGTTTATTGATTGGTTTGCGCAAAAGTTATCGCATCTACAAAATAGGGGATAGTTTTCTGGCATTTTTATTAAGATTTTTTTTACTAGTAATGGTGGTGATCAGATTTTTATCGTGACTGCGACATTATGGCAGACACATTGGCACTATTTTGCAACCATTGTCATTTATACAGCGATCGTGCTATACAAATGCACTGGTTACTGTGTAAATTACACTGACATGGAAGGGGTTGACCACTAGGGGCGAAGAAGGGGTTAAGTGTGTCCTAGGAAGTGATTCTAACTGTAGGGGGGCTGGGCTTACTCTGACACGACACTGATCACTGATCCCGATGACAGGGAGCAGACGATCACTGTCCTGTCACTAGGCAGAACAGGGAGATGCCTGTGAACATAGGCATCCCCCCCGTTCTGCAGCTCCGTGACACAATCGCGAGACACAGGTCCACAGGTCCCACGGCTATGGAGCTCGCGGCAGGGGTGCACGTGCGCCCACACGGCGGCAAATTTAAAGGGACGTACCTGCAAGCCTATTTGCCTATCCGTGCCATTCTCCCGATGTAAAAGTGCGTGCGCTGGTCGGCAAGTGGTTAATAAAACCAGAGATTGGCAGTGTGTGTAAAGACCTGGTCTGACTAATCCAATAGACAAACAAAAACGGAAGAGACCTAGTGCTCAAGGGCACGGTATAACCCCTATGGATTTGAAGGCAGACCAGAACACAAAGGCGCATCTAACATTTACCAAAAAACATCTTGATTATCCCCAAGACTTTTAGGCAAATATTCTGTGGACTGAAAAAAACAAAAATTTTACTTTTTGGAAAGTGTGCGTGCCGTTGCATTTGGCATAAAACAAATACAGCATTTCATAACAAGAGTATCATTCCAACAGTCAGGCATGGTGATTGTAGTGTGATGGTCTGGGGCCTCTTGACAGCTTCGGGACCTGGACGACTTACCATAATTGATGGAACCAGGAATTACGAGCTCTACCAGAAAATCCTAAATGTCCGACCATCGGTTTGTGACCTCAAGCTTAAGTGCACTTGGGTTATGCAGAAGGACAATGATCCGAAACACAACAGCAAGTCCACCTCCAAATGGTTCAAACAAAGCAAAATTTAGGTTTGAATGGCCTAGTCAAAGCCCGGACTTAAATACAATTGAGATGCTGCATCAGGACCTTACACAGGCCGGTCATGCTGGAAAACCCTCCAATGTGGCTGAATTAAAACAATTCTGCAAAGAAGAGTGGGCCAAAATTGCTCCACAGCAATGTGAAATATTCATTCATTTTTTCAGTTATCGCAAACGCTTGATTGCTGTTGATGCAGCCAAGGGTGGCACAACCAGTTATTAGGTTTAGGGGGCAATTACTTTTTTCACTGCATTGCACATCTTCACAGGATCTGTTTCTGAACAGCAAGCTAAAACATTGGACATTCTTCCCCCCCCCCCAGCTCTCTGTACTTTGCTGCTAGGGTGTATGGTGTTTTCTTCCTCCCTCTGGGCCACGGCGATGTGCGTTATATCCCGTGGCGCCTTGGCTCCTGTGAGATGTGGGTCATTCCCAGGAGTCAGCAGGCTAAATTGTTAGATTAGGTTGCCATTACAACGGGGTGGGAACTTCCTCCGCTGCCACCATTGTGATGACAACTTGAAACAACCAGTGTTTTATGCGCATTCACGAGGTGCATGCTGGGTCACCAGCAGCATCTTGTGCCAGAAGCAGACACTAGTGGGTTTCACATGCCCACAATTAAGTTGGGCAGCAGTACCCTCTACTGTTCTAAAAGCCCCCAAACACAAGTGTAAACAAGGCCTTAAGCCTCGTACACACTACTAGTTATTTTTTTTTTCTCAACCCAGTGGATTGAGCAAAAAAAATCTGACCGTTCAGATGGTAGTCGCTGTACTAACGTTGGATTGTGCTATTATGTTCTGACAGGCCATTGGCTGGGAGATGGTCAGCAGACCTTTTTCGGTCATGAGTCTCATGACCCTTCGACTGCTTTTGTTAGACCGGCTGCTGTACACATGGGCTGAATGTCGGCCGGTTTCTATTGCACCAGCTGATGCTGCCCGACATTTGGCCCATGTGTGCTAGGCTTTATTATTATAAAAAAAAATGCTTACAAACGCAGTCTTACCCATGGGCCTTGATGCGTATGACTATAATGAGCAGGGAGATTCTGATCTTCTGGCCAGGATGAAGTGACCTATAAGTCCCCATAACACTTCTGGAAGAGCAAGGTCTTCAAACTATTCATGGCTTATCTTAGGCTCCATTCACATCAATGTGTATTTTTCATGCTTTTTGCAGAAATATGTAGCGCTACCCCCTCAGGAGCCGCTGGTTAGATTGGGACGGCATGATTATGTTACCTCTGTGATGTGTCTAGGGATGATGATGATGATGATTGTGAGATGCAGAAACGGAATGTCCAAACAGTAGGGTATCGTTTTCTGTGCTTTTATTTCTTGCCCAACATGGCAAACAGTCAACTCGAGGTAGACAGAGAAAGGTTGGTGAAAGGAGAATTTGCAGATTCAGGCCTATGGATAATGGAAGCAGTCCTGCCTCCAGTGGGACTTCAACTCATGTCGCCACTCCAGCCGAAGTGGGTAAAGTGTACCTGGACATGCCTATCACACCGACCTGGCTGCCAGAGTATCACTTAGAACCTCTGAGAAGGAACAAGTCTCTGCCACCGACTTGGCTCTAATGGAATTTTAGATTAGGAGTGGAACCTCTGCCACAGGCCCTTTACTCAGGAATGAAGATAGTAGAGCGAATCCTCTCAGTGAACACAATTTCGCCTGAATCTCCCTCAGGTAGCTTTCCAAATGGTCACCGACTAACAGGTTGCCATCGAGCAAACTGTCAGTGTCCGGTCACCGTGATCCCCAATGGATTGTCTAGGCCCTGTTGGATCGCCTGCCTCCGGGCTCACCTCAGACTGACTCCCCAATCGAACAGCACAACTCGCTTGGGATCTTCCTCATGAAGTGTAGGGACCCAGTAAGTCACTGGGGCCCCTTTGCAGCTTTAGTTGCTCTGGGCCATGAGAGCCTAGAGTCAGGAACTCCACATTGGACGTGCGCCCCGGCCTGGTAGGCCATCTCGCCGGGGCCCGTGATGTGCGCACACCCTAAAGGTGGGTGCCGCACCTCGAACCAGGAACGAGCAAAGACCCCACAAAATGGCGTCTGCCTAAGAAATACCCTTCCCCAGCATGCCCCGCGAGTCAAACACTCCTCTGATTGGCTGCTGGAGAAAGGCGCCTCCGCCTGGGCCCCTCTGGCACCACCTGTTATCCAAAGATGGAAACGTATCTTTGGAACACAAAATGAAACCACAGAACAGCCCAGCCTGGCAGAAACCCAATTTAACAAATCATCATGAATGAGAGCAAAATAACTCTCTCATTCCCTCTAAATTTAACATAGCACCTGTACTGAAAGTACACAGGCGCTGCTATATATATATTTTTTTAACATGATGTTCACATCAATGCATTTTTGTAAACAGAAAAAAACTGCGCTTAGACACAAGAAATAAAAAACAAAGGCAGCAGCACTATTGGGATACACACAATTAGAGCAAATAAAAACGAGAAAAGCTGCGCCAATAAAATAAAAAATCACATCAGTCCTTAGGATGACATCAAATGTTGGTACATAATGCATTTTTGTGCCTCTTTTTTGTTAAGAGTCAGAGACTTTTTTTAAATGCAAAACAGTGCTTTTTTTTCTGTGTTTTTGGTTCAATAGACTTCAACATAGAAGCTGCAGAAAAGCGTGTAGTGCATTTTTACCATGATTTGCATTATTTATTCTGCCCTTAAAACAAAATTTGCCCAAAAAAAAGCATGAAGAATGCAAATTGTGGAAAAATCACGGTAAGAAAAAAAACCTGCAAAAAGCACTGCAGAAATGTTTAAAAGCAAACTGCATAGATGTCAATCGAGCCTTAAGGTGCTTTGACTTCAGGCCATGACCCTTGGGTGCTGTCTCCCCCCAGTGGCTCTTGCTCCCAGTGGCGTATCTAGGGTATGGCAGCCATGGGCGCCATATAAAGGGGGTGCTGTTGAGTGGCTGGGAAGCAAGGCACTTACCAGGGTCTGAGGGTCTCTTATTCCCTCCTCCAGAGCATAGGCAGGATCTCCTTTTCAGCACCTTTGCTAATGGACAATGGCAGCACTATCCTTGATGCGTTTAGCCACAGTCCTCCCCTGTTCTCCCAGGCTCTCCCATTCCATCTGGTCGGATTGGCAACGCACAAAGGAGGAGGAGGAACATCAGTTTCTCCCTCTCCTCTGTGAAAACTGAGGCCTTAAATGATGAAGATTTCATCACTTCCAGTATTGGTTCTGCATTTTCCTGGCCTTGGAGGACAGAGGAGGGATCAAATAAACCCCAGATTTCTCCATAAAGAGGATGTCCCTACCCAAGGTATCACAAGGGATGATAAATAGTTTTGTTAGCTGTTTTTTTTTGTTAAGGCTATCTGAAAGATGGGTTTCAAATGTTTCGACAGGGGCGCAGTTTCAGTGCTTGCCATAGGCGCTATTTTCACTACATACGCCTCTGCTTGCTCCTCCTAAATGTGGATATACCAATGTAAATTTAGCTATAATGAACATGGTAAAACAGAGTGTGGTTTTCATTAGACATGTGCACACTGAAATATTTTGTTTCGGAATTTCAGTTTTGTCTGAAAAATACATTTATTTTGTTTAGTTAAAAATCCGAATTAATTAAGGTCGAATCTGTCAATTGAAGACTTATGGTGTCTGTCGAATGTTGTAAGAAGATTTGACGAAGCAGCTAAACTGTACGACTCCGCAATCGTACATTTCCGGGCGAATGTCCTGCCCACAAACTATAGTGGAATTCTAATGTTGTTTGACTAGTAATAATTATATTTATTATTACTAGTCAACGAACCTTAGAATTCTTCTATAGCCTATGGGCGGAGCATTTAACCACAACTGTCCGTTTGTGGCAATTGTATGTTTTTAGCTGTTTCAACGAATCTTCACATCTCTATAATGTCAAATCTTTTCTCTCAATATCGAATAATCTTAGACTAATAGAGTTAGGTTGGGTACATTAGACTGCAGGTTCGATAGACACAGATCGCTATTGTCACCATCATGTCGAATCTTCTATCTATATCGAACTGTTGTCACAACGAAACAAAAATAAAGCATTTTTTATGTCGGATCTTTCGGATTTCATATTCTGCGCATTCGTTATGGTTTGTTAAAACGAACGCGAAAATCTGAAATTCAGACACAAATGCATTCGGACGAAAACGAATGCACATGTCTACTTTTCATGAACATTACAACCAAGTTTTTATTATTTGTCTGGGAACTACGTTTTTACCTCCTCTGTGTCTTTTTGCAAACATGCAAGTTGTCTTCTTCATTTTATCTAATTTATGTCATTAAAGCGGTGGTTCCCCCTAAAACAAATTTCTAACAATACATTCGTAAGACCCGTTACACTGCGGGTAGGCTGGCTTTTGTTTGTTTTTTTTAGTACATACCTCGATATCGGCGTTTCGTCCCTTGGCGGTGGGCGTTCCTAGTTGATTGACGTTCCTCCGACGGGCGCATACTGCACGTCACGACTTTCCGACAGAAGCCGAACGTCATTGCGCAGGCGCCGTATAGAGTCGGCTCTATACGGCGCCTGCGCAGCGACGTTCGGCTTCTTTCGGAAAGTCGTGACGTCACGTATGTGCCCGTCGGAGGAACGTCAACCGCCAAGGGACGAAACGCCGATATCGAGGTATGTACTAAAAAAACAAAACAAAAGCCAGCCTACCCGCAGTGTAACGGGTCTTACGAATGTATTGTTAGAAATTTGTTTTAGGGGGAACCACCGCTTTAATCTATCTAAAAATGTATTTGATATTTTACGAAGGCTCTTCTTAACACCCGTGGGATGTGTTGTGGTGCATCGTCATGCCACAATGTACATATGGTTGCCATCTGTGTGTTGTGTGTTGCATTACAGGTGTTTTGGATCCATTTGCAAAGTGCTTCAAAATGAACGGCACTGCAACACTGATCATGTATTATGGTATCACAAAAGAGTAATGCTGGCCTCAATCCCAAACTACAAAAAGAAAAACATAATGAATGCAAATGAAATATAAGTTTATATTCTAACCGGTAAGGAAAACAAAGTTACAGTGACTCTTTTTGTTGAGAAAAAAACATTCCCCTCCGGGTGATCGATGTACATTGCAAGGATTTTAACAAACTTTGTTGCAGATTTTTACCTTTTGTTCTACTGAAGAAATCGTGTTTTATCTGTGTGTATGTGGAAAGTGAATCTTAGGCCCCTTTCACACTGGTGCGGGGGTGGCGTCGTCGGTAAAGCGCCGCTATTTTTAGTGGCGATTTACCGTCAATTTCATGGCGCTATTTTACCCCCCTGCTAGCGGCCGGGAAAGGGTTAAAACTACCGCAAAGCGCCTCTGGGCTGGAGCAGTATACACACCGCTCCAACGATGCCGCTAGCAGGACCTTTTTTACCATCCTGCTAGCGCACCGCTCCAGTGTGAAAGCCCTCGGTGCTTTCACACTGGAAACACAGCAGCGGCTGTTTCAGGTCGCTTTGCAGGCGCTATTTTTAGCGTTCTAGCGCCTGCAAAGCAACCCAGTGTGAAAGGGGTCTAATGGCAGTGACTTTAAAATTATCAATTAGCTGCTGCATTTGCAAGACTCTAATGAGGGAAGTGTCGGACTCTGCATCCAGGCAGATACAGTACCATTTTCAAGAGGGGTCAGCAGTGTCAGTCTTCACATTTCTCAGTAGAGGTTTTATGCAATACCTGGAAAACAATCAAATTTCTTACATAGTCAGATGAAGAAAAAAAAAAAGACACAAGTCCATCTAGTTCAACCAAAGAAAAACAAATCCTTTACCCAGAGTTGATTCAGAGGAAGGCAAAGAACCCCAGCAAAGCATGATCCAGTTTGCTACAGCAGGGGAAAAAAATCCTTTCTGGTCCCCCGAGAGGCAATCGGATGACCTTTGGATCAACTTTAGTTATAAATGTTAGTTATATTATGTACATTTAGGAAAGTATCCAGGCCTTTCTTAAAGCAATCTACTGAGCTGGCCAGAACCACCTCTGGAGGGAGTCTATTCCACATTTTCACAGCTCTAAAGCCTCGTACACACGCTCGGTTTTCTCAGCAAGAAAACTGCTGGCAGAGCTTTCTTGCCGAGTAAACCGTGCATATGTACGAGGCTTTCAGGTTTCTCGTCTGGAAATCTGGGCAGAATCTCGACGAGAAAAATAGAGATCCTGCTCTCTATTTTCTCGTTGAGATTCTTGTCGGCATGCTCAAAATTACTTTGACGCATGTGCGGTAGCTTCCATGGCATAGGTAGGGTGAAGCAAGATGGCGGCGACAGCATAGAATGTGACGAGCGCATGCTCATCGTACGCGATGACATCACCGCGTTCTTGCCTTTCAAGAGAACACAGTTCTTTTGAAAGGTCTGTGTGTACACTCGGGCGGCAAGAGATTCTTGCCAAGAATCTAGTCGGGAAAAATTGTTTTTTGCTGACGAGATTCTTGCCCATGTGTAGGAGGCCTTACTGTGAAGAAACCTTTCCGTATTTGGAGATGAAATCTTTTTACCTCTAGACGTAAAGAGTGCCCTGTGTCCTCTGTGATGACCTTAAAGTGAATAACTCACCGCCAAGTTCACTATATGGACCCCTTATGTATTTATACATGTTGATCATATCCCCCCTTGGTGCCGGTTCACACTGGGGCAACCCGACTTACAGCGCGACTTTGCAAGGCGATTTGGAGGAGACTTCCGTGTGACTTTGAGCAACTTACAAAACACAACTTAAAGTTGCCTCCAGGACAGGCGACTTTGGCTGTGGCCAGTTACAGAATAATCCGCTCTGTGGGAGGGAGGGGTTTGCCTGGGTAATCCATTTTCTTTTCCCTGTAAAGTCGCTTCAGTATAGATGGAGATCTGACTTGGAGGCAACTTCCATTGAAATCTATGGGTACAAGTTGCCTAGAAGTCACCTTGAAGTAGTACAGGAACCTTTTCTGAAGTCGGAGCAACTTCAGTAGTGTACCAGCTCTCATTTACTTCTATGGCATTTCTTATGCCAAGCAACTTGGGGCAACTTGAGGACTTACAAGTCGGATCCCAAGTTGCTGTAGTGTGAACCGGCACGTAATCTCTTCTCAAGAGAGATAGTTACATAGTAATTCTTTTAAGTCATATTCTTCAATTTTTCTTCAACAGGGTAAATAAAACACAGACACGTCTCTCAAGTTGCATAGTTTTTGAATATTTAATAACTTTAAATCTTTCTAATCAACATTATATCCACATCCATTAAATAAAAAATTGTCAGAAGCAATTCGTATCGTTTAAATTACAAGAAAAATTTACTGTGCACAAAAATTATACAAAAATAGTTTTTTTTCCCCCATTGTATTATCTCTCCATTTACCCTAAATTGTCCATTTGCCTGTACAGGTAGTCCTGATTTCTGTGTACAGGGGTCCACGTTCCTGTACAAGACATATGCTTTCACTTTGCAGGAGAGGATTATATAAATATAGTCTTATCTTACAGTATGAACTGCAGAATCTCAGCGTAACTGACTCCATTTCAGAACAAGCACGTTGCCCTGCAAACTGTCATATTACTTTAGAAAAATACTTTTTGAAGGATGTCTCCAGATCTTTGACAATAAGCTCCAAGACAGACAAAAATGACATTCTTAGGGCAGCATTACACACAGCCAACCCTCAGCACCCTACTGTCACAGCAGAAAAACACCATTTTATTGCTCATTTGGTGGCCATTTTGTGGTGATGCTGTCCTCACACAGACAGGTTTGTGCTGAAATATACAGACAAAGCAATGAAAATTTTAATGAATCTCAGCAGATATTGGGAAAAGGCACGCAAGTCATTAAAGTACAGTTTTTCTTTTTCTTTTTTTTTTCCTGACAAGATGAAAATGTGAGAAACAAAAATGAAAACTAATGAGATGTTTAATAGGACAACCAAGTAACCGGTAAATAGTGTATGGCTTGCTTGGTTTAAAAGTTAACCCCTAGAGTGGCATTACGGAATCATTTCTGCCTTCCTTTGAGGCAGAGTTAGAAAATAACTCCTTGAGGGCATGGCCAGAATTACGGAGCAGACAAAAATCTTCTACCGGAGACGTAGGCCAGAGACAATGGATTTTATTTACCAAGGGCAAAAACGCTGTTCACTTTGCAAGTGAAGCTCCACTTTGTAAGAGAATTTTCCCCAGAGCTTAGTGAATGTGGTGAAATTTCGCTTTCGCTGCAAATACCCAATCACATGCAAGGAAAGTTTAACTTTTTCTTGCATATGGTTGGTTGATAGACGTCAGCAAAACCCTCCACAAACTAAGCTTTGGGAAAAGTTTCCTTGCAAAGTAAACGGCCTATTTGCAATTAGTAAATCAATCCCAATGGATTCAAATTGGTTTAGTTCTCTGTTCATATTCTGGAATGGCCAGGCTGGCTACTTCTGGCCAAGCTGCTCTTCAACATGAAGGGCTCTTATTAGCGCCTTGGGTGAACAATAGAAGATTTAGGGGTATTAGGAGCAACACAAAAAACATTTAGGAGTCCAAGTATATTTATTTCCTCACAGAAATCCACAGATTAGATGACAAGTCAATGTGTTCTGGGGGCTCCAATGTTCACTTTTTATCAGGGCCTTAAATTCTTACTTTTTTTGGATGGTTATAATTAGAGGGTGAGAAAACTTTGGCTTATTTTTAAAAGCATGCTTCTGATGCCAATTGTGAGATCTCTCACAACTAGCTGTAATTGGTTCCTTGAAATAAAGGAGTCAAATAATTCCCGAGTTTATTTCCCATCTTCTAACCTAGAAGATCAACAAAACCAGCAGTTTAAGCCCAAATGAAGGAGGGAACCTTGTATCACTTGAAATGCAATGGCTCATTATCTTTGGACTTCTGCATTTAAATATACTTGGATTCCTAATCCTTTGACATAGTGTACTTGCTACACCTTAAAAAAAAGTTCTACTACAATTTCATTAATGCTTTATAGTGCGCTAAATAGAGACTTTCTACAATTTGTGATCAATGCGGACCTCAAGGACAAAGTGTACATTTTGCTTAGTGTAACTGTGGTCCTCATACATGTTAATAAAATTCTAGGTGAAATTCTTGGTGTATTTTTAAAAGACCTGTAGTCTGATTTTTTATTTTTTTTATAAAGTGAATGTGACCTTAATGTGAAAATTCTTAACAATGAATGCTGAACTTTGCCAGTGGCTGTTGTAGATATTCCCCCCCCCCCCCAACAAAAAATGTTGGGTGTTCCACTTTCACATATTAAACATTTATTTTGTACTTCCTTTTCCTCTCTGGGTTATACGATAAAGCTAACTGACCTTTTATCAGCTGTAGGACAAACTTACTAAAATTGAAGAGTGCAAAATCCAATGAAGCCCTGCGCAGAAACCAATCGGCTTCCAGGTTTTTTGGTCAAAGCTTAAATTGAACAAGTTAAAAGTTTGAAGCCAATTGGCTACTATACAGAGCTGCACCAGAGTCTGAGTGCTCCAGTTTTAGTAAATCAACCTCTATGTTGTTAACAGATCTCGTCTCAGCAGTATTGCCAACTGTGCCGCTTGATATGGAAACAGACACTAAAGTAACAAGTCTTTAGAAGACATACAATCAAAAATATGCAACAGTAAAGCTGACCAAAAAAGTATCAAACTTCAGCCAGTTCTGCAGGGACCAAACTAATTTTGATCCATCTATGGCCATTCCCTTTGATCTAGTGATCAACTTCTCATGAACGGGCTGGTGGGAAAAAAATGTCTTTAATGTCGAGCAGCCTGCTAGCTAAAAAAGTGTGTATGGTCAGCTTAAGCCTGCTAATATATGAAAGATGCATCCAATACTTCCTTTAGGTAAACTCGAAGTAAAATGCACAACAGTGGGTTCCCCGAAAGCTGTTATTTATTAAACTGCACATTTACCTGAAAGTTGGAAAATGTGACCTGCTGAAAAGACCAGTTGGAATAGCACAGACCTGATTTTCTTCTTGGTACCAACGCAAAATATTGTCTTACTGTACATAGTTACATATTTCTTAAATGGGTTTAAATACAAGTAAATAATGTTTTGGTTGTGGAGTTTCCCCCCCAAAAAATTGAAATCTGACATTTGGGGCATTATGACGAAAAAGAGTATCCCATGTTCAGATTCCTCAATATTTATTTTTTGGAGAGACAGCTGCCCTTACCTGCAGCAAAATCTGGCAGAGCACCATGTTCATACTGTTCAAATACAGCTTCTGTGAGACAGAAGGCATCAGCATGAACCAAGCTGGTTCTTGGGCCAACGTAAATGGTTATTGGAAATGGTAGGTGATTAGTCTTTGTAGTTGCCTATAAAAAAAAAATGCTGAACCAGAGCCAAGCATGGCTATTCTTAAAGCGGAGTTCCAGCCTGGGGGAAAAAATAAATTAAAAGTCAGAAGCTACAAATACTGTAGCTCTACAAATACTGTAGCTGCTGACTTGTAATATAAGGACACATGCCTGTCCAGGGAGCCCGCAATTTTGGCACCCCTAAGCCAATCCATCCATTGGGTTCAAGTGCAAGCACCGGCATTGCAAGTAAGGCCTTCAGGCTTCACAGCGGGTTTCTTACTGCGCGTCGCTTTCCGAATGGCCTGTCGTCTTCTGGGACACACACAGGTCTCAGAAGGCAGCAGGGGGAGGGAGGAGGGCCAGGTGCAACCGCGGAAGTGACGTACCTCGCCGTGGTGTCATATGACGGAAGTCCTAAAGAAACCATTAAAAAAAAAAAAAGTACCAAAAAAAAAAAATTGTCAAAAACGAGGGGGGTGTAGTGATCAATTGTTTCAAACGCAGTTTTCTTTTTGCCAGGAACTCTGCTTTAAACTGGCTATACACTAGTCACTTTTCATAAGAACAGTTATACAAAAATTTCCCGTACATTCAATGACCTGATGAACATTGTAAAAATTACTTTCGAACATTACATTTTGTAATGAATGGGATTTTCCAAATGAAAAACATGCACTGCAAGAAATGTGTTTGTTCATGAAAAAATTCCCATCCTGCATTGAATTTTCTTGTCACTGTGGTCTTAAAGCAGTAGTAAACCGCCATGCTTTTTTTTTTGCTTTTTTTAAACCTGCAAGGTAAACTGCTATCTGTCCGATTGGCCACACCACGATGACATCACTCCGGAGCCGCTATTCATAGCACAGGACTCTGAAGAAACGACAGTCATGTCGTTCCTTCAGAGCCCCCTCTGCCGGTGACGTCAACGACCCACTCACAAGTAAAGATTTTCTAAACGGCACACGTTTAGGAGATATTTACTATACCTATAGGCTTACCTATAGTTAAATATCAACAATGGGAGTTTACTCATACTTTAAACATTGATTTGACCTCACTAAAGATTAGAAAATCTAAATAACATTTTTAAAATGGAAAAAATTTGAATGAGTGTATGACCAGCATAAGGGAATTCTACTAGTGTATGACCACCTAACAGAAAACTGACTGGCACAGACACACTTGAACTGTATCTCTATTATACTGTAAAACTAAACATGCCAAATTCAATTAAGATATTAAATGTGTAGGATAATGTGAAGCAATAAACTCCACAGACTATTTTGCCATTGGCGACACCGGGCTGGAGCTAGTATGAATGGAAATGGCAGGTTGTTGCACTTTAGGACTACACATTAAAAGAGAACATCACACAATAATGTTGAATGCCAATGGCTCTTGCTACAATCCACAAGCAATTTATGGCCAGGTAAGCATCAGAAGTGATTTGGCAACTTGGAAAGTTTGATTACGGTTTTGCTGACCTAATGATAATGAATAGATGAACGGAGAAAGCAAAACATTACACATTGCTGCCTCATAGATCGTATCGTGAGGAGTAATAAATAGTCCATATGCATGTTGGATGAAGGTTTGTTTAGGAATCAAATTGTTCAGTTCCCAGTGTATAGGAGAAGATTTAGCAGCAGCAGAGATTTTCAGCTGTATTTCCACAATGTAACACTGATGGCTTATATGCCATAGAACAGCAATTATAATCTATTCAATACCCCAAGGAGTACGAGTCATGCACATTTCAGAGCAGTCTGTGCTATGTCCTGGAAACTAGAGAAGTTGCCTCAAACCCTGGTGTATAATGAGCTGGGAAATATCAGTGATACAAGAACAGGATATTTAAGTTCCTATTCTCCATCATAAATCAGGCCAGGTGTTTCCTGCCCAGCTAGATGGAACTTGCAGGGATGGAGATTTTAAACGCACATAAAACCGTACGGCGTAAACCACAATTAGTCTGGGCAGTGTCCCTTCAAAGAGGAGAGCTGAAACTGGAATTTTTGCTTTTGACAAAAAAATAAAAAAAAAAGGCATAATAATATGTATATGACTGAAATAATCCCATGATGAACTAGAGCTATATTATATAAAATAATTAGTGTGATAAAACTGCAATAGTTGAAGCACAGAATGTTCTCTCCCATAAAACAATGATTAACCAGAACAAACAAGGTTTGCTCCCATTCGTGGAAGTATATTTAAAAAAAAGACAAAAATGAATGACAAAGTTCAGAGCCCCTGATATTTGAAAATGTCACTTTGTTACGCCTTGTACACATGATCCGATTGTTGGCAGGGGGTTGTCTGTTGACAAACTGTTGCCCTAAAATCTGACTGTTAGTATGCGCATTTTGGCAATTGTTGTCCAACGTTCGGCCAACAAATGTTGGATGACATGCAAGTAAATTTTCGGCGGACAACGGTTTGTTGTCAGATTTCCTGATGGTCAGCACACAAATCCATCACACAAAAGTCGAAAGAATAAAAACACATTCTCGGAATCAATGCTCAAACACAAAATTAGCAGAAGGGGCCCAAAGGGTGGCGCTCAAGAGCTGAATGCCTCATAGTACATCTCTACAGTCGTGTTTGTTGCATGACAATTGTGTACCATTAGTATGCAAGACAAGATCCTGGCACACGCCCTTAAGACAAAAATCAAACGCTCGGATGGCCAACAATCGGATCGTGTGTACCAGGCTTTAGAGTAGACTGGGCAACAGAAAAGCTATTTTTTTTTATCATCATTAAGAATCGGCTTACTATTCATTTTATTGCAAATGTGAGATTCAAATATTCTTATGGCCACCTCTAGACAGAAGACCCATGGCCACTTCCACCTGTAGACAGAAGACCCATGGCCACTTCCACCTGTAGACAGAAGACCCATGGCCACTTCCACCTGTAGACAGAAGACCCATGGCCACTTCCTTGGTTTCATATAAATAGGTCATTCCATAAATTCCACTGAAAATCATAATCTAACATCCACCTGGTGACGCCATGTTATATGTGAACAGTGCTTCCAGGTACAAGTCACAGCCTTATATATTAGTGGCTGTTTTTTTTCAATATCTTTAGGTAGAAAACAATTTACATTTGAAAAGTGAGAGTAAAGACTCTTCCAAAAACATCCCTGGTTACAGCAACAGATTTCTAAAAAATGGTGTTGGTGCAGTTGAACCTGTATTACAATATAAGCATTTAAATAGTGGTAGAGAACATATTTCAAATTCTAAAAAGAACTTGTGTCTGTCATATCACTGCTCTAAACTCAAAAGTACAGGCGCCTTGTTTTAAACTAAAATCTATGTTAAATAATGTATAAAACAATGTATTTAATGTAACCCTTATGCCTTTCCCTGCACACAATGCAGAACTCTCCAACTACCAAAGGATTCCAACATTTGCACACAAGAAGAATTAGTACCAGGTCATCCACAAGTTCCAAAAACGAAGACAATTAAAGTAAATGCAAATCCTTGAGGGTTGTCCTTGTATCTGGTCCCCCCCCCCCCCAAGCATTGTTTATATGGACCTGGCCTTCAAACATGACAAACCTGGACCAGGTGGATTTATGATTTGTTCAGGGATGCATGAGTGTGTACAAATCAGTCAACCACAATTGCAAACAATATCAAGCAGCTAGCCTTTGTGACAAAATTATCTTTACAACAAATTAATAAAAGCTAGAAATTAACTGAAGGCCTAAAAAAAAACAAAAAAAAAAAACACTTCAGTGTTCAAGAGGGAATCCCTCCCGCAGCACTATTCGTGTTTTGCCGGCAGGTTGCGTGGGGCCCTTCCTTAGTGGAAGAATACAATTAGACCCCTTTCACACTGTAGCGTTTGGAGCAGCTTTTGGGCACTGAAAAAAAAAACCGCTCCAAAAATGCCCCTCCATTGAAATGAATTGAAAGCGCTGTAAAAACGCCTTACCCTTTCACACTGAGGCACTGCAAAAACACCCTAAAACTTTAGGGTCTTAGCGGTGCTTTACCAGCACATTGGGATTGCAGATGAGGCTTCGCTCGAATAACGCTCGAAAAACGCCCCAGTGTGAAAGGGGCCTTACTGCTGGCAGCTATAGCCGCCAGCAGTGATCGGGAAAAGAAGAAAAGAAAAAAAAGGCCGCTTGTACTAAAATTGATCAATGGATCGATTTCGGCACAACCAGCATTCTCAAACCGATTGAAATTCCCATTGAACCAGCCGAATTTTGATCTATGGCTGGCTTCGCTTAGCAATCTGCCGATGCCAAATGCATATGAAGTATAAAAACACATTACCACTTTGAACACAAAGCTGGTGACACGCTATATTTGGTATATACCATCTCCTTTAGATCCAACAATTGTGTTGTGCAAGACCAACCTAAAGTAGTAGGTGGGCCATTGCAGTTCGTCTAAAAAAAAGAAAAAGAAAAAAAGAAAAAAGATGGTAATGTGTGATCAGCTTTAAGTTGTACAGAGCTTCCATACCGGGCCTCATTTATTAATATTAAGTAGAAAATATGGTGAAATGTGAATTGTGTGTCTGTGGCCAATACCAGCTTTTAAAGAAACTTGGATACAATTTTCCTTGTGCAATGTATTCAGTCATAATAAAAAAGTGCAAGCTTACGTTTGAATGATTTAGTTGCCTCCATATTTAGCTTTATTCACTTTCTATGTCTGACTCAAAGGTCTCCTCAACTGGAAAGAGCAGACCTCAAGTGACCGTAAATCTGGCCATGGACGGTGTGAATTTTGTCTGGTCCTCGATGAACTAGTCAAAGTTCACTTTGTGGGAAGCCTTATTGGCTCCTTCCTGCCTGACATCCTTCAATTGAAAAATCTTAGGAGATGGATGAAAAAAACAGTTAGCTGAACAGAATCAAATGCAGCCTCTGTTTGAGTATTTTGACAGCCAATGAGGCTGGCTGTCCAAATACAATGATGGCAATGGAATATTCACCCATCTGCAATGTTTAACATGGATGGAGGAATCTCTCAATTGTTTGCATTCAACACAGGACAGCCTGGGATCACAGGAAGTGAGCTGAATGATGCTGGGTGCCATTTAACCCAGAAGAGGAACAGAGATCAAGGATGCCATGGAGAACATTGCCGAAGCATGAAGACCGTGAGTAAGTGCACTGGTATTTCTTTTTTTTTTTACACGACACGCAGAAAAAACATTATAAAAAGTAAAAATTTGGTTGGGTTTAAACCCAGTCATGATTGGTTCTCTTTAGGACACTTTATGAGTGAGGTCCAGTATGTTTTCCTAACAAAACAAAGCAGGGACTAACAAAATTAATGAACAGCTATGTCAGACTACATCAATTCACAAGAAGTGAAAGAAGATAAAGCATGACCAATGGAAAATAAAGGAATAAAATACATAAAAACATTTAGGAAAGAAATTGATCAATATGTGTGAAAAAAATAAACTCCAAAGTATACCAACACCCTATTCCATTAAAATATACATGTTCAGATCAACAGATTCACTCACATAGAAGGAAAAAGGTAAAATTTCTTAACTATGTCAGGTTGTGATGCCCTTCTGTATTAGGATCCCCAGATACCACGAGACACTACTGCTATAATTGCTGGATGACCTCCATCTTTAGGGTAGACGGCTGAATTCTAATAGACCAAGACTGAAAGGTCCAGCTATTTCTGGACTGCAGAGAGATCTACCATCATGGCCATTTCATACCCACTGCTGTTCGTCAAACACTTGGATTTGCAAAAGTTGTTTGCAGCATCCACAGGGAAATCATTGGCAGGTCTGGTCTGAAAGAAGCAAATCTGTATATGGGCACTTTACCATGATAAAAATTAAGTAAATAAGCCATGATTACTTGATATACAGGAAAAATAATGAATCACAGTCCAAAAGAGTTAACTAAAAAGGTGACACCCACAATACGCTGAGCCAAGGTATTTACCTTGTCCCGTCAGTGTTCTGTATGCAGGAATTCTTGAAATGCTTAAAAATAAAAAAACCTGTATTTTCCCTCCAAGTGTAATGTGTACGTGATTCGGACAATCTGCTCCAATGCATTCCGCTCTGCACAGCACATTATCAGTCTATTACATGTCAGCTGGGATCTCCCTCCGCTAGGTCTAAGCAGACAACCTTATTAGTGCATGAGATATGACCTTGGTTCTATACATAGTTTTCCAGCCTGGCTCCCAGATGCTGATGTACTATATAGCAGTTGATCTTTGTAAACTGGATTAACCTACAAGGAGCTTTCTTGTCTGCACAGCATTTCATTTTGTACAGATCCTACCCTTTAAAAAAAAAACCTAGGCAGACTGCAAAACTAGGTGTACCTGCACCCCGTCTATGGACGTTCCATCACTGAAAGGGTCAACTGATAGCCACTGCAGGCAGGCAAAATATGGAGATCAATAGGCACTATAAGTTAAGAAAAAAAATCTGGGAAGATGTATGATGATCAATAAAAAGGAAAAAAACACAAAAAGACATAAAAAAAAAAATGTTTTTGAAGTTTCCTGGGCATTAGCCAGAGCACTGGATGGAATCATGACGCTGATGTAGAAGTCGGTATCCACATAAAACGGTCCAGTGTTGAAAGGAAACCTGAACGGGGTCTGTATGATGGCATAATGTTCTGGGGAGGTGATGTCAGAATTGTCATCAAAGGGCACTCTGTTGCTTTATAAAAGCAGTTCTTTCATTGTGAACATCCATCTCCTCTACCTCAGACTCTGATAATCCTTCTTCTTGCCATATTTCTGATGGGATCCCTTTATAAGAGATGATCCCACTGTCCAACATGTACAACTTCTTCTTGCCCAGGATAACCCCAGAACGCACCTGGAGGAATAAGAAGACACCCACAAAGACAAGGACTATCATGATGCAGCTGAGGGTGGCTGCAATGACCGGCATGTTTGAGTAACCATTTGCCATTTCTGGAACAACCTCTTTTAGTTGTGGCGATTCTCTGACTCTCTGATGGGAACAGGAAAAGTCCAACACATTGTAGTGTGAGTGAGCTGGGCAGCTGAGGCAGTCATTTGCAGTGGTGCCTTTGCAAGTAGAACAGGAAGGATGGCAGGGCATGCAAACATTAGCCAGGAGAGGCTCGATGCTGTTTTCCAGTGTGTATTGGATACTCTGAACACTGGCTGTGAATCCTGGGGGACAGGTCTTCACACATGTCTTCTGATGGAGGAAAAAGCCTTCTTCACAAACTGCAGAAAGGACACAAAAGGGAAAACCATTACTAAAGATTAGTCTGCATCATGGATGGTTTACATTGTCATAAATAACTTTAGAGATGTTCATCATCTTTCCATAAAGGTCTACTCGCATTTTCAAAATACTGCTTTCAGCTAAGCAGTCCATGACAATAACCTAAGTCACTATTTGGCAACAGCTTTCATTGGCTATCAACATTATGCAATCAACATTCCGATTTGTGATTGGCTAAGTGACACTTTGTTTGCAGGTTGCCACCCCCTATTTTGCACATGTAAAAAGGGTACGTTGAGAAAGGAAATCAAGCAGACGGCCATCATCTTCCAACATCTGTCTTCACACAAAACTAAAATAAATCTTCTATTGAATCAGCAGAGCACTTCCTTGCATATGTCAGTGCGTAGGCACACTGACTTGTACCCTCACTGGAAGCGGAGTGGCATCTTGATATAGCGCGGTCATTTACCCCGTAGGACAGGGGCGGCCAACCAGTGGCCCGCGGAGCCCTCTGATGTGGCCCGCGACCTCCTGCTCTGGAATGGTGGGTTGGCAAGCAAAGATCGCAGGTTGCCCACCCACCATACCACAGCATCAGTGTTGTGAATAAAGCTGGTGGTAGAGGGGAAAAAAGCAGCTGTGGAGCAGAGCCCCATAAGCCGATGCTTCCTCTACAGTGCTGGCTTTTGCCACAGGCGGATGTCTATGGGAAAGTTCAGCTAACCCGCAGGATAGACACAGCTGCACTCGTTTTGTGGGTAAACCGCAGCACAACAGTGTGAAAGCAGTATTAGGCCCTTTTCACACGATCAGCCCGACCAAATGGGACCCTTAATTCACCTCTACAGAGCAACAGATGTCAGTTTACGCCTGCCTACCTCCAATCCCCAAAAAAATGTGTCCCCTTCCATCTGGGCGGATCAGAGGGCCTATAGAGTAGCCGTGACCTGTCAGCTCCGCTCATTGTGGCCCTTGACTGGTAACCAAGTTGCTTAAGTGGCCCTCGCTCTTCAAAAGGTTGGCCACCTCTGCCGTAGGAGCTCAACGCAAGCCATCAACAGTTTGATAGAAATACTCACCCACTCCTGCTTTGATTACCATTACATTGATGGTATGATCAGGGGCCATATTATATATATATATTATATAAATATAAGACAAAGGAAAGAGAAACACCACAAATAAGTCTAGTAGTTTATTAGTTCTTATAAAAACAAAGATAATATGCGCTCACATTGCGTGATCCAAAAAGCAGCATGTAATGTAATTCCACTTGATGGCAGCCTTTCCCAAGCCCAGGCACTTCCCCTGCAGATAGCCTCTTGCCAGGCACTAGAAGGGCCGCTATGGACCACATGGAGATCGCCAGGGTGGAAGCAGGGCACCAGAATGGCATGACGACGTCAGACATCAAGGGGCTTAGAAAAGGGCAGGAGTGCCCCAAAACATGTTGCTATGCCTTCTCTAATGTCATCACTCCATTCCAGTGTCCTGCTTCTTGTCCCTATGTCAAGCCCCTTGAGAAAGAGACTTGACAAAGGGACAGGAACCCCCCGAAACACATTGCCACTCCATTTCCGACATCATCACGCCATTCTGGTGCCTGGCAAGAGACTATCAGCATGAGGAAGTTTCTGGGCTGGGTAAAGGGTGCCATCAAGTGGAATTGCATTACATGCTGCTTTTTGGATCACACCCTGCGAGTGCATATTATCTTTGTTTTTATGAGAGCTAATAAACGACTACACTTGGTCAGTGGTGGCGTTTCTCTGTCCTTTGACTTTTACATATATGTGAGTTTGCAAGAGGGAGTCATCCAAATCCTTCCATCTGGAAAAAAATCTGCTGATGCGGACGGTGTTCATCCTTCACTTTCAAGGATGAATATGGACTTTTAGATACTAGACTTGTATAAAATTAAGTCACACTTAGAATATCCCTTATTTTTGGTTGCATTTGCACACATTTGGTTGAGGTCGAGTTTTGAGGCTCTTGGAATATTGTTCAGATTTGCAGTGGGGAGTTGTGCGTTTGCATGTACATACAGTACACATTTACATCATCAAGAGGCATAGCCTAGGCCAGGAGTCTTCAAACATTCTAAAAAAAAAAAAAAGTCCAGTATACTGTCTTTCACACTTCAAGGGGGCCAAACTGGGGCAAGTGAGCAGTATATGTCTCAGGCTTGGTGGTCGGTAAAATAAATAAATAATATATAAAAAAAAATATAGTGCCTGCAGTGGATAGTAGGAGAAGGAATAGTGCCCCATAGTTGGGATCAGCGGGAAGAACAGTGCTCCATAACTGGTGTCAATGGGACAAATTATGCCACAGTGTTGCATCAGTGGGAGGTATAGTACCACAAGGACCAGATTAATGCAAGAAAAGCGCCTTTTTGGGGACAACTAGTCTTGGAAAAGTTGGGTCTGTTTCACAGAGACACTGTGTAACGGATATAAATGTCCTATGTAAAAAAAAGCAGCTTCAGAATTATCGTTATAAAAACTACATCATTCACACAAACTTGATCCTTACTGTGTGAAGGATAGGTTTGCCTGAGTCTGGGTATGTGTGAATTGTTAATCTACTGTGACATCTTAAATTGGTGGTATTTTTATATGCCATTTCACCAAAAATGAATTCTTATTTTAAAAGTCATGTGCAGTCAATTCACAGCAGCCAATCAGCTTTTCTTAGTACGACATTACTAACCGATTTCCCATAGTAGATGGTTTTGCATCACCACTCTCTGCACAATGCTGATTGAAGTTACATTAACCACAGAACACTCCCCATGTTGTGCCACTTATCTACTTTGCAGATCTGTACATAAAACCTTAAAACTGCTCATTCTGTGTTCCAACAAAGAAAGGAAAAAATCAAGTAAAGAGTAAAGAGTAGCAACTTGACATCTGGTCACTGCGATCCTGGGATAGAACATTCACAATACAATGGAATCATCCATCAACAGAAGAGGAAAGATACCGTTAAAGTAGTGATCACACAAAAGATGATAGTCAGGTTGAAAAAAGACACAAGTCCATCCAGTCCAACCACAAAAACACAAAAACAAACAAAATAAAAAACACTGTACAATCCCATACACCCAACTCCATACCCACAGTTGATCCAGAGGAAGGCAAAAAAAAAAAAACAGCAGAACATGATCCAATTTGCTACAGCAGGGAAAAAATTTGCTCCTGATCCCCCGAGAGGCAATCGGATTTACCCTGGATCAACTTTACCTACAAATGTTAGTACTCAGTTATATTATGTACATTTAGGAAAGTATCCAGACCTTTCTTAAAGCAATCTACTGAGCTGGCCAGAACCACCTCTGGAGGGAGTCTGTTCCACATTTTCACAGCTCTTACTGTGAAGAAACCTTTCCATATTTGGAGATGAAATCTCTTTTCCTCTAGACGTAAAGAGTTCCCCCTTGTCCTCAGTGTTGACCGTAAAGTGAATAACTCACCCCTAATTCTCCTCTTCTCAAGAGTGAATACATTTAGATCTTCTAATCTTTCCTCATTGCTGAGCTCCTCCATGCCTCTTATCAGTTTGGTTGCCCTTCTCTGCACTTTCTCCAGTTCCCCGATATCCTTTTTGAGAACTGGTGCCCAAAATTGGACTACATATTCCAGATGGTGTGCACCTGTCACCCACACACAATGAAGGTGACTATTTTGTTGTAAATAAGGTGGCTATAAATGTGCCAAGTCCAGATAAGACACAACTCTTGCATAAAGCACTGGTGTGCATCAAGACAGATTTATTAAAATGCTTTGGCATTTTACAAATATGCTGTTGGTGAATAAAAGCATGATTTGACCCCACACGGCTAGCCGATAAAGAGATCTGTTCAATCCTAAATAATGTCAATGTAGGGTCAGAGCAGATTGCCGAAGACCGATAAATCGAAACGCTAAGTGGACACAGTGTGATATTTGGGATATTAAGCCCAGAATAAATTTATTTCAGGAAATTACAACGCAATAAAAGATTAATGCTTCGCATAACGATGTGAAGTCTATGCACAGCTGTGTGGGGAAGAAAAGACGCTGCAGCTGTAAATTACATCCTGCTGTGACTACAGCAGAATCACCATATACACTTTGACAGATGCCAATCAAATATTAAGCAGCACACACTTCATCCATCATTGCTCATGTTATAGAGATGCAAGTGTGGCCATTAGAAGAGATGGGAAGGTGAATGGGGAGCAGTGGACAAATTATCATAGTAGAAGCAGGTCAGAGCAGACAAGGGCAACTGAAGGGATCCTACGTTGGAGCACTGGAAATTTTGATTCAGTACCATTACCTGATTTAATGTATTCAATTTAAAGGCGAAGACCACCTTTAAGGCAACGTTACACCCATTTTGAGGTTGCATCATGTAACCTGAGGCCAAGCAAACCCTGCAACCCCCAAAAAGGCCCCCCTCTGATAGCATAGTGAGGTTCTTCTCCCCCACAGTAGCTGTCAGATTTCAAACTGGCACACCTGTGCAGGAAGAGATCTGTGAATGTTTGAACTACAAACCCATCTACCATGGCCACAGAGGCACTTGTAGTTCTCAATGGAATACAAGTTGGTAAGGACATAGAGCTGGAGTAATAGCGGCAGTTCTGCTGCTTAATCGTTCTTATAGGAGACGTTCCCCCCCTTCCCGCCACCATCCGGTGCTTCTCCGGGCTCTCCCGTGCCATCGGGGACCCGGAGAAACGATCTACCTGTGCCGGATGGGAAGCATAGAGATGACTGGTGACCAGATGGTCACCAGTCATCTTTATGACCGTTGGCGGCCCAGGCGCGACGTTATAACGCCACTCCCGGGTACCCGGAAGTAAACAAAGCCGCAATCGTGGCTGTCGGCATGTAGGAGAGAAGTGCCAGAATAGGCCCGGTAAGGAAGTGGTTAAACAGGCCACTACATTATACATATTTTTCACTCAACCAGTGGGTTAAACAAAAAATAAAAAGTGTTGATTCTCCCCTTAACACACTCTGTTCTGCAGAGTTATTGTGTTCTTCCAGCAGGGGGCCTTACACTGATCAGTGCTGCCGGTGTTCCAACGAGAAATGCCTCCTGTCTAATAATGCCAGCCGGGTACTGCGCTTGCGGGTACGGAGCCACCAAAAGCCTCCGAACATTGGAATTTATGATCGGCTGTAGACGGCACCTGCGCACAATAGCCAACATTGATTTCTTCATGATGAGCGCGTGTGAGGGGCGGATGCCTACAGAAGCGGGCGTATTTTGTAATGATGGGCAGTGCTATTGCTTGTGTTAGCTAGCTAAATAGGCCCTACAAACCCTCCCATCAACATTGAAAAACCCGACCTTCAGTTGGCTAAACATGCCCCGCAAACACGTGTAGGAAGAATAGCAAATATATTTGTTTAGGAGATGTGTTTGAGTTTCATCAAAAATTCCGCCCCCATCTTAACAGCACTGCCCATCATTACAAAATACGCCCCCTTCTGTAGGCATCCGCCCATCACACGCGCCCATCATGAAGAAATCTGCCCCTTGCACGAGCATCGTGAGTGTTTGGCACAGCTGATCATAAATTCCGATGTTCGGCGGCTCCGTATTGCGCATGCGCAGTTCCGGCCGGGCATTTCTTGTCAGGGGGCATTTCTCGACAGGACACCGGCTACAGCCAGTGGCACTAATTGTTTGGGGAAAAAAAACAGACAAGCTGGTTGTACAGAAGTCAACATGTGTACAACCAGCTTGCCCATACATGGATTGAAATTTGGTTGGTACCTGCTGAAGTAGTTACATTTTGGCCCATGTATGACCAGCCTAAATCTTTATGTGATGCATCTATACACACTGAACAAAACAAGTGTGGGTGTTGTCAGAGTGCATTTATAAATATTTGAAAAGTACAAAAGAAAAGCTTCCTGTTTCATGTGCACACACAGTTTACTGAGAATTTGGCCGCCGCCTGCCCCCCCAATGTTGAAAACTGTGCAGAACTATTGAATGGAAACCAGAAAGAACACGCAGGTGGTGCTGTGGGAAAAAAATGGGTCAATTTTAAATGCAATTTACCACACTGAAAGCGTTGCACTTCAATTACGGTAGGAACCCTTATCTGGTAAACACCATTTCCCAGACAGTCAGCTAATACAATTCCATATCTGTATAACATCTTGCTGCAAAGACCGTGAGTGGAGCATAGCAATCAATGGTTGTATTTATTTGGTAGATCCCAGCTTCAGAAGTAATAAGATACTTTGAAAAAGGGAGAAGGAAATAAAATATTAAAGTAAAAATAGAAATTTAAGCCTTGAATTGCATGCAGTAAACATAATCTACTTGGTGAGGGCTTCAGTTGTCCATCCCAACAGACTTCTTGCAATCACATAGGTCAGCACGGTGGCTTAGTGGTTAGTACTTCTGTCCTCTGTTATAATTCCAACCAATACACTACCTATGTGGCATTTGCAGTTAACAGTTTACCAAAACAGAGTCGGGAAAGCAATCTATATGGATCCCAATGCCTTTAGGTCACCTTTAAACTGTCCATACATAAATTGAAATTTGGCCGGTTCAGGAGTGAGCAGCCACATTTCGATCCATATACCAGTCTATTGATTGACTTTTGTACAACCAGCCTGTTGGAAAATTTCCACTCGATCAGCACTGCCAGCTATAGCTGATCAGTGTATTTTGACAGCAGGGAAGTCCCCCTGCTGTCAGAATACAATACCTCTGCAGAGTGTAGATGAGAAACTAGAGCAGTGGCGGTGCGTTCATAGAGGGCGCAGGAGCGCAGCCCCCTCCTGCACCACTCTATCACCAATAGATAGATTCATGCAATGCATGAATCTATCTATTGATAAAAGAGTGATCAGCGCATACAGTCCAATGAATAAATAATATAGATAATAAAACCACTAATGTATAACAAAATAAGTGATAAGTGACAATAATGTGCAATAAACGCTAATAGTCCCAAGGGGCTAACATAAGTGAACAGAAAATGGCAAAAAATAAGTGATGAGGGTCCTTGTGAAATCCTTGTGTAATCCATCTATTGTCACCGCTGACGTCCCCTATTCAGGTGTCCGGCCCCTTGTCGGGCACCGGGCATCTGAATTACAGCAGCGTTTTTTTGGAAGCGCCTGATTAGAACCTATGGCTTCCAAAATCGTAAACAGCGGGCGCAATGCTGTGCATTCGAAAAGTGAATAAATCGCTACCCTAACACTGTCCCACCTCTCAGCTAATCAGGATGCTCGTGTCTGGTTACCTGTCACCTGATTGGCTGAAGCATCAGGCGCTGTGATTGGATGCCTATCAGGCGTCCAATCATAGCAGAGATGACGGGAAGAGGACAGGAGAGACATGGAGGACTCAGCGTGTGGAGGACAGCGCCATGACCAGAGACGGGTAAGTGCCGGGTGGGGGGGCAGACTGGCAGCATTTGATGGGGCACAGTAGCGGCAGTTGATGGGCCACACTGGCGGCAATTGATGGGCCACAGGGGCTGCCAATTGATGGGCCACAGCGGCTGCCAATTGATGGGCCACAGCGGCTGCCAATTGATGGGCCACAGCGGCTGCCAATTGAGGGGCCACAGCGGCTGCCAATTGAGGGGCCACAGCGGCTGCCAATTGAGGGGCCACAGCGGCTGCCAATTGAGGGGCCACAGAGGCTGCCCTTGAGGGGCCACAGAGGCTGCCCTTGAGGGGCCACAGAGGCTGTCCTTGATGGGCCACAGTGGCTGCCCTAGAGGTTTTTTTTTCAGTTCGTTTGCCCCCCCCCCAAATACTTTGAGCACCATCCGCCACTGGACTAGAGGTCAAGTATGGCCAGCCTTAGGTTACCCCTTCAATGTCCAGTCCAGTGGATACAGAAACAGACCTTCAAAAGCCAGACTGAGGACAGCCATACTGGATAGCTGCAATGGAAGAGTCAAACTCTAGCAGCAATATGAAGAGTCTTGGCTGAAAAAAAAAAAAAATCTTGATAAAAAAAATTAAAAAAAAGTGCTAGCAAAAATAGGTTAGTCTTCCACACAGCAGTGTTGAAGAGGAGACATCCATTCACATAAGACACTGTTTGCTGGCAGTAGATGTCACCCTGGGTTGACCTACATTTTTTATTTATTTTTTGCTTGCCACTTTCCAGTTCTTCTTTGTATGACAGTATAACCCAAACGAGAAAGGCCTCCTGTCCATTAACGGACAAGAAAATAATACCTTTCCTGCACTTACCGTTGTGGAGAGATATCATCTTTTGTGTAAATAGGACCGGAGAATAGTTGTGTATTAGAAAAGCAGGATGCTGGAGGAACACACATGTAAGCACAGAGTGAAAGTGCAATGAAGTGATGTTTAGAAGATTTGCTCATTAAAGATGTGAATTGATTTTGTATGCAGGCCATCTGCTATGAATGCTTAAAAGGTTGCGTATATATCCACAGCTGCAGTTAGTAAAGGATTTAGTACAGTCCGCGTCTAATTCTGTCCAGCAGACCTTGCATGAAACACTATGAACAAACTTCTGCAGGATTCTGGATGCAGCAGAAAGAGAGAGCTCCCGGGGACCCTTAGGCCTTGTACACACGACCGAACAGGTTTTCAGCGGACATTTGTCCAGCCGACCGTTTTGCAGCGGACAAATGTTTCTTAGCATGCTAAGAAACATATCCGCTGGAAGCCTGTCCGTCGGACATGTTTGGTCGTCTGTACAGACTCACCGGACATGTCCGATCGGCCGCCATCCCTTGCATGCTGTGACGGTATTAGAATGATATCCCCGTCAAGCATTCCCTTCTCCCCATACAAGAAGATCCCCTCCTAGAATCGCCATAATAAGCCACACATGCCAAGGCTCAATGCTGGAACAAGAGACTTTAATGACACAAAAACTCAGCTTATATGTGGTTACAACCTGTTAGGAATGCCCCCCCTCACACAGTGGGGTTTCCCATACAGATTATAGGAGACAAGTCGGAGCCGACCATGCAGACACATTTCTTTAGATAAAGACATCAGTGGAGTTAATTACTACACTGAAGCAATCAGAATAATTAACATACCACTTCTCTAATCATTTAGCCTGATGATACAATACAGGGAGTGCAGAATTATTAGGCAAGTTGTATTTTTGAGGATTAATTTTATTATTGAACAACAACCATGTTCTCAATGAACCCCAAAAACTCATTAATATCAAAGCTGAATATTTTTGGAAGTAGTTTTTAGTTTGTTTTTAGTTTTAGCTATTTTAGGGGGATATCTGTGTGTGCAGGTGACTATTAATGTGCATAATTATTAGGCAACTTAACAAAAAAAAAATATATACCCATTTCAATTATTTATTTTTATCAGTGAAACCAATATAACATCTCAACATTCACAAATATACATTTTTGACATTCAAAAACAAAACAAAAACAAATCAGTGACCAATATAGCCACCTTTCTTTGCAAGGACACTCAAAAGCCTGCCATCCATGGATTCTGTCAGTGTTTTGATCTGTTCACCATCAACATTGCGTGCAGCAGCAACCACAGCCTCCCAGACACTGTTCAGAGAGGTGTACTGTTTTCCCTCCTTTTAAATCTCACATTTGATGATGGACCACAGGTTCTCAATGGGGTTCAGATCAGGTGAACAAGGAGGCCATGTCATTAGTTTTTCTTCTTTTATACCCTTTCTTGCCAGCCACGCTGTGGAGTACTGGGACGCGTGTGATGGAGCATTGTCCTGCATGAAAATCATGTTTTTCTTGAAGGATGCAGACTCCTTCCTGTACCACTGCTTGAAGAAGGTGTCTTCCAGAAACTGGCAGTAGGACAGGGAGTTGAGCTTGACTCCATCCTCAACCCGAAAAGGCCCCACAAGCTCATCTTTGATGATACCAGCCCAAACCAGTACTCCACCTCCACCTTGCTGGCGTCTGAGTCGGACTGGAGCTCTCTGCCCTTTACCAATCCAGCCACGGGCCCATCCATCTGGCCCATCAAGACTCGCTCTCATTTCATCAGTCCATAAAACCTTAGAAAAATCAGTCTTGAAATATTTCTTGGCCCAGTCTTGACGTTTCAGCTTGTGTGTCTTGTTCTGTGTTGGTCGTCTTTCAGCCTTTCTTACCTTGGCCATGTCTCTGGGTATTGCACACCTTGTGCTTTTGGGCACTCCAGTGATGTTGCAGCTCTGAAATATGGCCAAACTGGTGGCAAGTGGCATCTTGGCAGCTGCACGCTTGACTTTTCTCAGTTCATGGGCAGTTATTTTGCGCCTTGGTTTTTCCACGCGCTTCTTGCGACCCTGTTGACTATTTTGAATGAAATGCTTGATTGTTCGATGATCACGCTTCAGAAGCTTTGCAATTTTAAGAGTGCTGCATCCCTCTGCAAGATATCTCACTATTTTTGACTTTTCTGAGCCTGTCAAGTCCTTCTTTTGACCCATTTTGCCAAAGGAAAGGAAGTTGCCTAATAATTATGCACACCTGATATAGGGTGTTGATGTCATTAGACCACACCCCTTCTTATTACAGAGATGCACATCACCTAATATGCTTAATTGGTAGTAGGCTTTCGAGCCTATACAGCTTGGAGTAAGACAACATGCATAAAGAGGATGATGTGGTCAAAATACTCATTTGCCTAATAATTCTGCACTCCCTGTACACATCTTTTAAGGGTAAACACAGATCTTCTTCACACAACACAATAGATCAATTAACGTTTAGAATAGTGAGGGGACATTAGCACTTCAATAACCTGTTAGAGGAATGAATCGCACATGAAATTCCTTTCTACCTCTACACACATGGCTAGCAGGGAGCCTTAAACTGAGACATATAGGCAAATGCATCACACATGCGTCAAAGTGATTCGACGCATGCGTGGAAGCTTTGAACTTCCAGGGCCGCGCACGTCGCCGCGTCATCGTCGCGGCCACGTCCCCGCGTATCGTGTACGCTGGGATTTCTGTCTGATGGTGTGTACAACCATCAGACAGAAATCTCAGAGGAGACATGTCCGCTGAAAACGGTCCGGCGGACCGTTTTCAGCGGACTGTCCCCTCGTCTGTACGAGGCCTCTACTGATAAAAAATAGCTGCCAAATCACAGCGATGAAGTGCACTCCAACATGCGCTGTACAGCCACCGTACCTGACCCGATCTACAGCACATAGTTTGATTAGGGGATATATAAGCCCTCATTTATTTCTTAATTAGATTGGAGCTTCTCATTAGCACTAGGAGGAAGGGTCCTCACAAAAGCTCTTCACGTGGAAGTAATCTATTATGAATTGTCTCTGGAGAAATAACTGTAATATGCTTTCATGCGGACAAGTGATAGAAATTACTCTTTTAACCTATTCCCCAGTTAAGTCTATGAAATGTTCCAGAACACACACAAGAGGTTTGATTCAGGACAAACTGGTGACATTTCACAGTAGATTACACAGTGTTGGTTAGGTATACAGAGCCCTGCAAGAGGCCTTAATCACCAAATGTCAGACACGCAAATCCCCACCTCACCGACATTGTGTCCGTTAACTCTTTGACACTCCGGCACTGGATAAAAGGCGGCTTAACTTCCTCACAAAACTTTCAAACAGGTTTTATTTTTAGCGAAGGTTTATGTATAGCTTGCCTGCAAAACGTTCCTGTTGTGATGAGAAATTGACTATTATATGGTGAACAACAGGGGCCAAGATTAAAAGCCTGAAGCGTCCTTGTCCCCAACAGAAAGTGAGGAAAGAATTTAAGGCTTTTCTATTTTAATAAAGCGTCATCATCGTTTCTATTTCAAGCACTTTCTTACCATAGACTCTCCGTAAACTGTAATTTATTAACTATGATCCAATTACATTATGAAGACTGCCAAAATGCAAAATCGGTTTTCCTAAGCTTCTTGGCCTTTGTTATGTAGAGATTTACATTTCACTTGAGATCTTCATTTCAAATATTCATTTCATTAAGGGCAGCTGGGGATGAATAACACCTTTTTAGAATATTAGATTTTACACCTGCAGATTGGAGAACAAGCATTTGCAAGTTCCTCTGGCACTATCCTCCACCTGGTACAATCAAAAAAATCCTTCCCTCAGATATATCCACTGTTCTTTGGCGGTCTTCGGGTCCCTGGCACCGGCATGTTCACTGTGGCTTCACAGCTGGCTTCCCATTGCACATTCATAAGCTGCAATAGACCCTGTAAATCAGGGGTGCCCAACCTTTTGGAGAGCGAGGGCCACTTAAGCGACTTGGTAACCGGTTGCGGGCAACAATGAGCGGAGCGGGGGGATGGCAGCCCACTCTACTTTTTTTTTAGTTGATCAGATTGGAGGAAGGCATAAACTTGCCTTTAATAACAGTATTCTATTCTATTCCATCCCAGAGCAGGAGGTCGTGCGCCATATCAGAGGGCTCCAATGGCCACTGGTTGGGCACCCCTGCTGTAAATGGTCCCGCAGCCTCCTGGGACCTGTGTTCCAAAAGGTTGCGGCAGGGAGGGGGGCCGAACGTTCGCTCTAATTAACAGGTACCAGACAAAACTAGTGTAGCGCCTGGTTACTTTCCAGAACCGGTGCTAGGTTAAATTTAGAGGGGGTCAGAGAGTTAGGTAACTCTCACCATGTTAATTTGTTCAAATTTAGGCCTCTGTCTCAGCTTTGGCTGTGCTGTGGGCTCATTCTGTTGTGTCTGGGGGGGTTATCACACCCCAGGTCGGCAGTGGAGTAAAGGATTGGGTGCTCTTACCCAGCAGCCTATCAGGAGGAGTTTGCCTCGCTGTGCATGCTGGGGGAGGGTATTTATGAGGAAGACGCCATTTTTCTGGGTCTTCTCCTCGTGTGGCGCCCACCTTTAGGGTAGCCACTCCACGCCGCCCCGGCAAATGGCCTTCCGGGCCGGGTGCGCGTGCAACGCAGAGGTCCTGGCTTCGGGACCACGTTGGCCCGGAGCAACTGAACTGCCGCTTGGGGACTCAGTAGTCGACTAGGTCCCACCTAAGGAGGTCCTGGGCTGTCCGTCCTGTTGGAGGAAGCCGTACAGTGGAGAGTCAGCCTGAGAAGTACCAAGAGAGGCTGGTGTTCCAAAAGGGGCCTGACCATCCTTAGGGGACCAGGGGAACCGGACACAGAGGCTGGATGTTGGCCACCTGTCGGTACACAAATTTAAAACTACCTGAAGGAGAGCCAGGTGTCAAGTCTGCCAAGGAGGATTGTCTCCGCTGTTTTAACCATAGGGAGGGTCTGTGGCAGAGATTTATTTTTCCAAGTTCCGAGTGACATTCTGGCTGCCAGGCTGGCGAGAGAGGCCTGTCCAGGTGCACTACACCCACTCAGGCTGGAGTGGTGAAAAAGTAAGTATTGTTGGAAGCAGGACTGTTTCCCTATTGCTCACACCCGAATCTGCCATCTCCACTTTCGCTTAACCTCTATTCTTCACCAAGTTCTATTGTTTTTACCCGGCTGGGTAATAAAGAGCACAGAAAAAGACATTCTTTTACTGCAACTTTCACCAAATACCCCTAGACGGCGGAGGAACATGAGGTAACATGCCATCTCAAACAAACCAGCAGCTCCTCCGGGGGTAGTGCTACACTAGGTACCCGCTCCCATGAAAATAAAAAATCCAAATATGGTAGAGGGGTGAAGTTCTGCTTGAATCACATGGGGGTGGTGATGTATCCATGGATTTCTAAAAAGTCCTAAAATGTCATATGATCTTTTTGTATAGTTATAATCAGGGCTTTTGTTCTCAGACAATAGGTGCAGGAACGCCCCCTTTCCAAGTCACCTCTTTTCTCCGCCCCTACCTACCTCCCAGTACCGCCCCTTTTAGACAATATGGAACCAAGTATCATTTTGTGGTGCCAAGTAGTTGTATGGAATTTGGTAATGATATCAAGAAAAAAAACAGTAAAATGGATCTCCTGTAGTCAGCAACAATAGATCCCCCCCAACAACAATGGACCACCCACACCAAAATGTCCCCCCAGCAACAATAGACTCCCGGCAGCATCAACAGATCTCCACACAGCCAGCATTAATAGACTCTCTGGCTGCCATCAACAATAGACCCCTCTCCATTAATAGACTCTCTGGCTGCCATCAACAATAGACCCCTCTCCCAACAGTAGATCTCTTTCAGCAACAACTGACCCCCCAGCAACATAAGACACCCCCAGCAACAATAGGTCCCCCATCAGCAACAATAGGCCTCCCCAGCAACAATAGACCCCCCCTGCAAAAATAGATCCCCAGCAGTGAGCATCAACACCCTGCAACACACCCCAGCACCCCTTGCCATTACAGTCAGTCCAGGAGGTTCCGGAACTGCGTCCCCCCCACGTTCCCGTTGTAATCAAGCTATATCGGTTTTCTTGCTTGGCGTCTGTACAAGTCAGTCATACTAATTCTTTTATTCTCTTACAATAAAAAGATTATCACTCTAAATTAATTTCTTGATATGGTCAAATCAAAACCTTTGCGTTTCAAACACTTAGTAAATGAGGCATAAAGATCCTTTCAATACTCACCAACACAGGACTGGCTAGAAGCTACAGTTCTGCATCCAACACCATCAACTTGGTTGGACGTGTTTGGAGGATCAGACGCAGTGCCATACAACACCAAGACAAACTGGGTTAGTGTTCCTATTGAAAAAAAAGGGGAAGAAAATTCAAAATCAGCAGTGATTTTTTTTTTTACAATGGTCTTCAACAGCAGCTTGTCAGGTTTGGCTCTCACATTATTGTTCTGTATGTATTAAAATAGCACTGATAATTAAAAATAAATAAATAAATCTTGCCCTATACTTCTGTACCAATAAAGGTCTGGCAGACCAGGTATTCCACAGTAAGAGTGCTGTGTTAACGCCACTACAAAACACCCTAATGTATAGATAAACCCCAACAACAAAGTTTTCTTTTTTTGCTCCTATTTGGTTATTAAATATACCTTTTGAACAGATATCACAAAAGGTTCAAAAGTGCAGAAAAGTGGATGATCCTGCCAGAAATGCAGTGTTGTTCCAAGCACCCTTCAGTGTTATTAGCCTTGGCTAGGTTACCTCCAGACTACATAAAATGATCCTCCATAACAGAGGTGGGGGGGGGTTTAGTCCTAATACACTTTGCGGTCTTTGAAGGACACATTGTGACAACCCACTTTGAAAAAGAAGATCTAACTATATATTACCATCAATGCCTAAATACAAATGATACAAAACTGAAGCACAGTGTTTGGATTTGCATCACCTTCTAGCAGAACAATGGACAAAATCACTTTCAATAAAGACCAACCAATGCTAGAAAGGGAGGCCCGGAGCAAAAGACAGCAAAGACTAGCAGAGGGCCGGGCATGACAGAGTGTCTAGTGACACAGGAAGGGTTAAGCTAAGGGGGTTGGAGGTAGGAAGAGCAGGATTGGTGTAGAGAGGGGCGGGGGAGTTAGAAGGATCAAGTTCAGAGGAGGAGCAGGATTGGCTGCTGGTGTCAGGGGAGTTACCCTATAAAAGGGTGGGGCGGGGCCAGGCGGGCACTTGCAGTCAGGAGAGCAACGAGGAAGCAGCTTTTCCCACCCTCCCTCCCTTATTGCATTACCAGTTGTTGCCGGTGTTTTTTCTTTTGCAGGTACGGTGTTGGACGGTCGTCACGACAGCTGGGTTGACGGTTAGTTCTGTTGGTCCTTTATGGTGGCAGTAGAAAACGTGTGAAAACGGGGGTGGGGGGCTCATCAATATGATGGGCCCCTTAAAGTGTATCCCAGCGAAAGGTTAGTTGGGATACTGTAACGTTTGCACTGCGGGCGGGGGTTGTCTCCGAGCGTACTACACGGACTGGAGGCCTAAAAGTTTAATGTTTGCTCGCAGTGCATTGTTCATCTGGTATATGGTAAAATGGTGGAGAATGGGTGTGCTGCCAGAAAGGACCAACAGAGTGGGGGTTTATTGTATGTCATTTGATGTTGGATATTTACTGTTTCATTTAAGTTGGAGTTTTATTGCAATTTATGTTTTAATAAAATAGGCTGTTGTGGCCAGTTTACTCCAAAGCAAAGGTGTGGTCTCTTTACTATATAGTAAGTGGGGGACAATTAAGGGGTGGAGTACATGGGGTCTCAACGGTCGAAGGTTATTGTGTCATATCTGGACTACACTAGTCATGTGGAATGTGTACGGTGAGAGGTCTGTTCTCCCTTTGTCAAAGGATAAAACCATAGTCATTTTCTTACCTTGGCCGTTATTCCCATCATAAATTGACTTTTAAAAAAAATGCTTGAGTTGGTTACATGACTTGTTATCATTTGGAGGCCACCATACATAGTATAACGAACACATGAAGGGGCACGAAACAGAATGATGCACAAATGTGAGCACAGCATTATGGTGCAACACCAGCACCCTTATTGCAGAAGTTAGGATGGTTGTTTTTACTCCCTCCCTAAAAGCATATGTAGCATTACCCCCTAGGGGTGAATGATGCGTATTGCATTTAGTAGAAGTAAAGGAATGTCCGCAACAGGTGCTCTTTGCTGTGCTCTTTATTACCCAGCCGGTTAAAAACAATAACTTGTAGTGAGGAAAGTAAAGTTGAAGAAGAGAGAACAGCAGATTCAGGTGTGATGATAGGGAAACAGTCCTGCTCCCAAGCGTTTCTCTGCGCCACTCCTGCCGGAGTAGGTTTAGTGTACCCGGACAGGCCTCTCTCACTGACCTGGCAGCCGGAGTATCACGCAAACGTTTGTAGGATGAAGTCTCTGCCACAGACCCTCCTTGGTGAACTTCAGAGAGACACCCCTGCCACAGGCCCTCTCTGATTTGGTAGTTACGGAGGTAATCCTCCTTAAATGAGTTACGCCTGGATCTCCTTCAACTTGTCGCCCAGGTACCGACTGACAGGTGATCAATCCTCCAGTGTCCGGCTACCTTGATTCCCGGTGGTTTGTCGAAGCCCTTTTGGACCGCCAGCCTCTCAATGGCGCTCCTCAGACTCTCCACCGAACAGCAAATACAGCTTGGGATCTTCAAAAGGTGGGAACCCAGTCACTCACTGGGTCCCCGTCGCTGTTCAGATGCTCCGGGCCAACATGGTCTCGGAACCAGGAACACCGTGTGGTACGCACGCCCAGGTAGGCCATAATGCCAGGGCGCCATGATGTGGTCACCCTAAAAGGTGGGTGCCACACTCGAAGAAGAAGACCCAGAACCAATGGCGCCTGCCCCAATAAATACCCCTCCCAGCATGCACAGCGAGGTCAAACCCTCCTGATTGACTGCTGGGAAAGAACACCCAAACCTTGACTCCACTGCTGCCACCTGAAGCACCGGGGTTGGAAGAACACCCCAGTGTAACAGAATAGCCTACAGCACAGCCAAGCTGAGACAGAAACCCTGTTTTGCACTTGACAATTTGGATCAGAGTTTAACTACACTCTGATCTCCCTCTAAACTTAACTAGAACCGGTACTATAAAGTACACAGGCACTACACATACTAGAATTCTAAATGACAAATGGTATAGAGTATAGACCAACACTCTCCAAACTATGGCCTACAGCAACTGTTTGTCAAAGAAACAAACATCTGGAAGCCTGTAGATACGCCAGTCTTTGGATTGTGATACAAGACTGGCACATCCACTTTGGTTGGATGTTAGGACCATCGGCATCCTAGCAATCAATGACGTGTTACCCTGTCCTAAGCATTTACAGGAAGACCTGACTTCTTCCATCCAGACTAGCTCCACCTCTTTGCCTCCACTCTGCTTCTCTGTGCCATGTAAGGCAAGGAGGGCATCTGTTGGGCAAATATAGATGTGATGGGCACTGCTGGATGTAGGGTATGACAATTCGTTTTTTCTTGCATAAATTTGAATATACGCACTGTGGCCCTCATACTAAAACATTTGGAGACCTCTGGTATAGGCTGAAGAAGTGATAAGGAGAGGAGTGTTCTCCCTTTGTCTAAAAGAATAAAATGGAAATTAACTAGACCATTTTTTTTCTAATTTTTTATTACCACGTTGTCAATCTCTACATAAGCAGACTATCACATCTAAGCTTGGTTCGACTGGTTAGTGTTCCTCTCTCCATATATGTATACTAGAATGATGAAAGGTATAGACCAGTGATGGTGAACCTTGGCACCCCCAGATGTTTTGGAACTACATTTCCCATGATGCTCAACTACACTGCAGAGTGCATGAGCATCATGGGAAATGTAGTTCCAAAACATCTGGGGGGCCAAGTTTCACCATCACTGGTATAGACTGAATTTATAGGTAGGTCAGTTCTCGTTTTTCACCAGCTATCCCATTGTTAAAATTGACAGAGCATTTGGTAAACGCACAAAGAATATGAATAGCTGGCATAGCCAACATTTCTTCCCTTAGAACTTTCAGAAATGACGCTCTCAGCATGCCCATGAACTTGCTAAACTATGCAGGAGCTCTTATCCTTTTGTATTCAGAAGGAAGATGGTAGCTAATGCTTAATCTTTAAATTATGATAATCGAGTCCTCTTGATTGACAGCTACAGACTCCAGTAAAGCTTCGAAGAGAGCAGGCAGCAGCCTAGGTTGCTTTTTTTAGTTTGTCAGTGTGACGGTGCATAGCACATAGGCATGTCTGTGCTAAATACAAGGCTTGAGAAAGGCTGTTTGCTGTGTACAGAAGCAGAACCACAGATCCTGTCACCAACAATCCTCTTATTCAGGTGTAGGGAGGTGTCTTGTGAGCAGACAGGACTCTGCATGTGAATACTAAGCAGCTAATTGGAGCCCTGTGCTGTGTGACCCATCTGTGTGTGAGTGATAACTCGCCGCTCGCGCTCCTCATGCTCATCGCTCCTCTCCACTCGGTTCCACGTGCTGGGCTGCTTAATATAACAAGCCAAATCAAGTGGTTTCAATCCTTCACACGGCTGACAAAATGTAGTAAATAAACAACCCCCTTTTTCTTATCTTGCCTACGCACCATGAATGTGCAAACAGAAAACAAAAGAGCAAGATAGACCGGCATAGCAAGAACTGAGCAGCAAGTGCTGCATTGAAACATTGACAATTGCCACTCACCCAGAAATCCTGTCTATACCCTTGCCACAGAATTATTTTATGCGCATAGTTCATTGTATAAGAGACGCCCTTCCAATAGATCACAAAAGTGAACCTATTGCTTTGTAAATTTACAGAAAAGTGACAGGTTCTCTTGATAGCACACTTTTCCCTGGTGATACTTTTCTTTTCTATGACTCCCGTGTTCCCCTGCTGGAACCCTGAGCTTAAAGCGATTGTTATCCTAAAAATAAAATAAAAAATCCTGTTCCCTTAAAGCAGTGGTTCTCAACCTTTCTGGTGCCGTGACCCCTTGATAGAATTTCCCAAGTTGTTAGGGACCCCTAACAGTAAAATTATTTTCATAGCGTGGGCTGTCGGCACCCAAGGCAAGTAATTTGCACCCCTAACCCATGGATAGGTAGTGCTCCCCGAGTCCCTTCCACTCGTACAGTATTAAAATTCCTTATGGTACATTTTAGGACGTACCACTCTCTTTGATCTCCTTTCTTTGCCTTTTATCTCTCGCTATCCTAATTTCTTGTTTTCTTTTGCCATCCCTCTCTCTAGCCATCTTTCTTGTTCTTTTTCATTCTCTCTCTCCCCTTTTCCTCTACCTTCCATGTATTCTCTATTTTTATTCCTTCGCATACTCCTTGGTGGGGTCATGGGAGGGGAATAGGATGAGTGTCAGTGTTGGCGGGGAGTTGGGGTGAGTGGCAATGCTGGGGGGGGGGGGGGGTCTGATCAGCCAACTTCGGTGCTCTTGATCAAGGTCATCTGTTGATCTGAGAACTGTAGTGGGGGGCTTGTAATAGCAACTATAATCACAGGTAGTGTTATGCTGGCCATACACTATACGAAAAATCGGGCGAAAATCGGTCGTTCAGACAGTTTGTTCGTTTTTCGAACAGTTAATGGGCACAAAATCGATAACCGTTGGGACGTTTTTGAGCCGAAAAAACGAAGGATAAGTTTGGAGATTTTCTGCCGAACGAACGATAAATCGAAAGGTTAATGTGTTTCCCATCCGAACTTTCTGCACTAGGTATATGTAAATTTTTTTTTTAATTATGTCCACTGAATGATTTATCGGTCATTACATGATGGCACTATCGTTTGCGCTCACAACCGAACGTTCGTTTTTCGAAAGTTCGTTCGGACGATTTTTCGTGGAGTGTACGGCCAGCATTACTCACTGTGTCTCTGACTTTGTGGTGTCTCGTAGCAGTGACACCTATGCCAAAATAAGGAGATAGGGTCTCCTCCAGCCCCTCCCACTACACATTCCTCACCAGAAAAATTGTTTTTGTGTCCCATTGGGAAGATTTTTCTTACATTTCTGTACTTGTGAAGCAACAGGAAGTGAAAAGAAATTTCCAGAAAGTGAGAGGAATTCCCCGTTTAGACAATTGTTACTTGAACAGTTGTCTCCAATTAAAGAATTACCCTCACTTCCTGTAAAATGTTGGATTTCCCATCACATTCTGTCTATGTGACAATAACACATAGAAAGGATAAATCTCAGCCATCACAGAAGTATGAGCAATACAACCAAAAGGATGTTCTAAGACCCGGTTCACACTGGGGCGGCACGGCTTTGGGGGCGACTCGGCAAGGTGACCTGAAGACAACTTCAGAGGCGACTTGCAAAATGACTTCTGTATAGAAGTCAATGCAAATCGCCCCGAGTCGCCCCCAAAGTAGTACAGGAACCTTTTTCTAAGTCGGAGGGACTTGCATCACTCCTATTAGAACGGCTCTATTGAATAGAACGGGACGCGACTTGTCAGGCGGCTGAGTCGCCTGACGAGTCGCCCCAGTGTGAACCGGCTCTAATTCTTTCCTAATGTATCCAAAAACCTAGAAATGATACACACGGTTACATTTAAATGTAAACAAATTAGGAACAGCCGATACCACGTACAAAGATAAGCTTTTATACACTACAAGATGCATTGTATCCAACTGAAAAACCTGCGCAGGCTTATCTGTTGGCTAAGGATTTGTTAAGCATGTGCCATTTCCCTAGATTAAACAGAGCATTGAAATACTAATATTCGGGATTTTGCAAAACATTGCAGGAAATGTGTTCCATGTGTGCTGGAAAAGCTTCATCACACCGAAACAGAACAATGGGAACGAATAGCTTTACACGGGACAAAAACATCCCATTACAAGCTATAGGCTTACCCTGCAATGAGTTCTGATGGATTCAAGACATTGGAACTTTTAGAATGTAAAAAAATGAAATACCCAGGGGGGGCGTTCTTGCTTATTGCCGTATCAAATGTCACCTATTTTACACAGCAGGAAAATTTGCCTTATAGCTTGGTGCAAAGAGCATATCATTTTGGATTTTTAAGGATAGGCTGCAGATGGGCTCACCACTGTATTCAATAGGATAGACAGAAAAAGACTTAAAGGGGTTGTAAAGGTACATTTTTTCCCCCTAAATAGCTTCCTTTACCTTAGTGCAGTCCTCCTTCACTTACCTCATCCTTTCATTTTGCTTTTAAAGCGGGAGTTCAACCATTTCTTTTTTTTTTTTCCTTAGATTCCTGCTCGTTCGGTCTAGGGGAATCGGCTATTTGTATTAAAATATGATCCGTACTTACCCGTTTTCGAGATGCATCTTCTTCCGTCGCTTCCGGGTATGGGTCTTCGGGAGCGGCGTTCCTTCTTGATTGACAGTCTTCCGAGAGGCTTCCGACGGTCGCATCCATCGCGTCACTCGTAGCCGAAAGAAGCCGAACGTCGGTGCGGCTCTATACTGCGCCTGCGCACCGACGTTCGGCTTCTTTCGGAAAATCGTGACGCGATGGATGCGACCGTCGGAAGCCTCTCGGAAGACTGTCAATCAAGAAGGAACGCCCATTCCCGCAGCCCATACCCGGAAGCGACGGAGAGGATGCATCTCGTAAACGGTTAAGTAATGCTCATATTTTAAAACAAATAGCCAATTCTCCTAGTAAAAACGAGCAGGAATCTAAGACTAAAAAGTGCCCTCTAAGGGTGAACCACCGCTTTAAATGTCCTTATTTCTTCTGAGAAATCCTCACTTCCTGTTCTTCTGTCTGTAACTCCACACAGTAATGCAAGGCTTTCTCCCTGGTGTGGAGTGTCGTGCTCGCCCCCTCCCTTGGACTACAGGAGAGTCAGGACGCTCTCTACGTTGCAGATAGAGAAAGGAGCTGTGTGTTAGTGGGCGTCTGACCCTCCTGTAGTCCAAGGGAGGGGGCGAGCACGACACTCCACTCCAGGGAGAAAGCCTCGCATTACTGTGTGAAGTTACAGACAGAAGAACAGGAAGTGAGGATTTCTCAGAAGAAATAAAGACATTTAAAAGCAAAATGGAAGGATGAGGTAAGTGAAGGAGGACTGCACTAAGGTAAAGGAAGCCATTTAGGTAAAAATTTTACCTTTGGTTGTAAAAAAAAAAAAAAGAAAAAACCCTGCAAGACAAAGGCATAATGATCTAGTATACATAGCATACTAGCTCCGCCAGGAACCCGCGATCGGCAGTCACAGAGCCAGGGATGTGGATCTCCACGTCCTGTCAGGGAGAGGAGACAGATGGTGTGTCCTCATTTGGCCTGAGGTACGGGGGTGCAGGAAACGAGCTGAAGTGTCCTCGCGCCTTTTCGGTATTACATCCCATTGAAGTCAATGCGGAACTAATTATTTTCATTTCCATTGACTTCAATGGGAAAACTTGCTTTGATATGCAAGTACTTTGGATTACGAGCATACTCCTGGAACGGATTATGCTCGTAATCCGAGGTTCAACTGTATTTCGCACATTCACAGCATTCCCTGACCTCAAGGAGCTTACAATCTAAAGGTCCCTATCTCACATTCATACATACAAGGGCCAATTTAGACAGGATCCAATAACATACCAGCATGTCCTTGTTGAACAGATATAATGAAATGCTTTCAATAGTAAATTAACCGACAAAAAGAGAGCAAATAAAATACATTTACAGTTAGAGCTTGCATGCACTTGAACCATTTTAGCCCACTCAGGCTTGATTGGACAATGATATTAAAGCTAGGACATGACTTTACAAAAAGAAATTAAAAGACAAAGGTCTAATACTACGAAGTTCTAAGACAAAGTACTAAAAGTGCTGCTATCTTCATCACTTCATACAACCAGCAGGCGCGGGATGAAACTTACCATAGTTATTGTTAGTGCTGGTGTTTTCAATCTCCAGTACCCACTCTCCTGTGGGATCCTCATCCCATGAATGTGTGGTCATAAAAGCCCAATCATTGAAGCCATCTGCAGAGTAATCATGGATCCTAGATGCATAAAACCAAGAATATATTAAAGGGAATGCCAATTTCACAGATAGTTGCTACTAAATGGGATACAATTACAATGTACTCAGCAAAGAAGATCATTGAAAGCCACAGGGTGGTGGTCTCCTTTAAAATGAAGACATCAGTATGCATAAAGACTTGGTACTTTTTTAAACTTTAATTCAGAGCACCACAAGGCATGACATACGCACAGTGGCGGTTCGTCTATAGAGGGCGCTGGAGCGCCGCCCTCTTTGGCTCTCGCACCGCCACTGAAAATAACATACATTCATGCATTGCATGGATCTAGGTTATTCTTGCCGGCCGCTGGTCTATTCAGATGGCCGGACTTTGAGCGCCGGCCACCTGAATAACGGCAGCTGGCGGAAGTGCCCATCAGAGCCAGCGGGGTGCGTTCCTTGGATAGGACTGACAGGCGTCTCAGCCAATCAGGTTCACTGGTTCTGGTTATCGGTAACCTGATTGGCTGAAGTGTCATTGTGGGCAGGAGAAGACATGGAGGGACGTGGAAGGACTAGGAGGATGGCTGACATCCAGAAAGGCAAGTGCCGGGCGGGGGGGGGGGGGGGGGGGGCATTTTGCAGGGCACAGCGGTGACAATGGGTACAGTGGAGACAATGGGCACAGTGGCTGCAATTAAAGGGCACAGTGACATCAATGGGCACAGTGCTGACAATTGGCACAGTGGCGACAATAAATGGGCACAGTGGCTGCGTTTGGCATGGCACAGTGGCTGCGTTTAATGGCATGGCATAGTGACTGAATTTGATGGCATGGAACAGTGGTGACTAGGGTTGTCCAGATACCGATACCAGTATCGGGACCGATACCGAGTATTTGCGCTAGTACTCGTACTCGCGCAAATACTCCCGATACCAAAATAGAATACTTTTTTTTTTTTTGTGACATCGAACACAAATCGGATGGCACCATTGGATGGCACTGGCATTGATTGAATGGCACTCATAAATGGATGGCACTGATAGGTGGCAATGGCATTGATTGGGTGGCACTGATGAGATGCACTAATAAGCTGCCTCCCTGCACTGATGCACTAATGGGCACTGATCTGCACTGATAGGTGGCACTGGCTAGCTGCACTTTTGGGCACTGGCACCGATGAGCTGCACTGACAGTGATCACTCCTTCAATGATATGTAGTTTTCCAGTACCGTATGCTAAAAAACAGCCCCACACCATGATGTACCAGTTCTTCATAATTCTAAAGAAAATATCTTTGGTCTGTATTGTGGTTTGAAAACGGTCACATGACATTAAAAAAAAGTATCGGTATTCGGTATCGGCGACTACTTGAAAAAAAGTATCGGTACTTGTACTCGGTCCTAAAAAAGTGGTATCGGGACAACCCTAGTGGTGACAATTGATGGCACAGTGACTGTGTTTGATGGCACAGTGGCTGCGTTTGATGGCATGGCACAGTGACTGCATTTGATGGCATGGCACAGTGGTGACAATTGATGGCACAGTGGCTGCGTTTGATGGCATGGCACAGTGAGGCTGCAATTTTTTTCTTTCGTTTGCGCCCCCCAAAAACTTTGAGCACCAGCCCCCACTGCATACGCATTGTGGTGGGCTGCAGCGCGGGTACAGGCTACTGTGCTTGCAGATTAGGATGCTATTCTAAATGAACATCACCGCAATGCAGTGCACAAAGTAACCAAAAACATAGGTGTGAAGCCATCATAGGGCTGGGGAGGAAACTTCTGTATGCCGATTTATTATTTATTATTATTTAAGGCACTTCTATCACTTAACTGCTGTCAATTCACGCAGCGCTTTACCTATACATTGTACATTCACATCAGTCCCTACCCTCAAGGAGCTTACATTCCAAGGTCCCTAACTCACATTCATATACTAATGCTGCGTACATACGATCAGATTTTCTGTCGGAAAACCTTGGATGGTTTTTCCGACGAAATTCTGTTCAAGCTCGGCTTGCATACACACGGTCACACAAAAGTTCTCGGAACTTTCGTCTGTCAAGAACGCGGTGACGTACAACACTACGACAAGCCGAGAAAATTAAGTTCAATGCTTCCGAGCATGCGTCAAATTGTTTCTGACACTATGAGTCGGAATTTTACGAGTCGAAATTGCTACAGACAATCGGATGATCGGAACCAGATCTCAATCTTTTGTTGCCAGAAATTCCGACAGCAAAAGTCCAATGAAGCATACACATGGTCGGAATTTCCATTCAAAAGCTCTCATCGGACTTTTGCCATCGGAATTTCTGATCGTGTGTACAGGGCCATAAGGCCAATTTTAGACAGAAGCCAATTAACCTACCAGCACTGTCTTCTTTGATTCACAAGGACTCCAGAGTAACAGGATCTGCTTCACCAGAAATCATTGTCCCTACTACTGTCTCTATAGAATTCTGTACAACTAGGAAATTAATTGTTTTTTTAATTAAATATCCAACTGGTGAAGAAATAAAGTGGTTGTAAACCGTTACATAGATCAAGTGAAGCAACAGGCATCAGGTGATCAACAGAGATGAAACAAATCCTCTTACACAAGTTGTACCCTGTTTATCTACACACTTCTCTTCTCATTCAAAGTCCAGAATGTACACAGTATTTCTGAGCTTCAGAAGGCAGGGTCGGGGATCTGATGTCACACACTGCATAGCACAGAGCAGGGTTTTGAGTGTAACCTGAGTGGAGGCAATAGACATATCCCCCGCTACACAGTTTCACACGGAAACATGCACAGCTGAGGGTGTCAATCACCTGCTGTGTGCTGGAGGGCGGGATTAGGGCCGTTCCCCAGGATTGTTTGGTGTTGGTATAGATCACGAGTCTCCAAATTTCCTAAACAAAAAGGGCCAGTTTACTGTCCTGAAGACTTTAGGGGGGCTGGACTGTGGCCGGTAGGAGAAGTCCCAATGTCAGTGGCGGAAAAAAAATAATGCCCCATAGTTTTTTTCAGTTAAGTAATTACACCCCATTATTGGTGTCAGTGGGAGGAATTGTGCCCCATTGTTGATGTAATTAGGCCCCATCGTTGCTGTCATTGGGAGGAATTGCGCCCCATCATTGATGTCATTGGGCCACATCGCTGGTGTCATTGGGAGGAATTGGGCCCCCTTTATTGGTGTCAGTGGGGGGGGGTATGCCCCATTGTTGATAATATCAGTGGATGAAATAGTGCCCCAAGGGCCGGATAAATGTAAGCAAAGGGCCCATCTGGCCACAGTTTGGAGACCAATGGTATAGACCAGGGATATGCAATTAGCGGACCTCCAGCTGTTGCAGAACTACAAGTCCCATGAGGCATAGCAAGACTGACAGCCACAAGCATGACACCCAGAGGCAGAGGCATGATGGGACTTGTAGTTTTGCAACAGCTGGAGGTCCACTAATTGCATATCCCTGGTATAGACTGTCAGTGGTGACTCATGGAAATAGAGGAATGCAGGACAGAAATCACACACAGTGCTTTGGACTGAGGCTAGTACACATTATAAATGGATATACTTTGTGGTTTACAACCATTTTCAACCTGTCAGGATCTACCTGAAATTAAAGTTTTGGTTTTAGACAAACAGTCCTTTGCCAAAAATCTTTTAGACTATGTCAGCTTGAGCCAGTGAGGTTACCTAGGTGCCAGCAGACTAGAGCGAGTGCCCATAGGACTTGTCAAGTAAATAGCAAGATCTCCCCTGCGGTTGTAGGATAAGGTTAGCCTGGCTTGGACGTGCTCCAGACTGCTGATGTAATTGGGCATTCCAAGGCATGGCTCCACTTTTCTTCTGACTTCCAGGCGCTTTCCTATGTCCCTAGGAAAAAAAAAAAAAAAACATTGAGCATGCACTTAATGCCAAATAGTGATCTTATTTGTTGTTATGAATACAGAATGTGAATTATTTAGGCCACTAGCCTTGGTGAGAGCACATGAACTGGAAACCGACATAGCTACATTAACTACTCATTGTTTTGAGCCATGGCCAAAGGATCTTGAAACAATTGCAATACATCCGATTATACACTTGATAGAACAAGCAGGTGCACACACTAAGTAAACACAGAATGAGAAAAAGGCACAATAACAATATCACAGGCCAAGCCTACATAACAGCACTGAAAGGACCGATCACTCCGTGGACAATGCAGCCAATCAAAGCACAGGAAAGAATAGATCAATGGCACTGGTGACCCTCCAAATCAGTCTCTGCTTTTTGGCAACACCGAAGAACCCTGTGCCAGGGGGGCAGTTAGGGCAAAGACAGCAACATGGATTTTGTACAAAGGAGCCAGGTGTTCCTTTCACTTCCTGCTGTCCATTGTTCTGCCGAAAAATATGGTGTGCATAAGTCAACCTCACAAAACACTGCAGAGTAGAAGTAGTCACACCAGGTTATTACCCATCAAATATAGCCAATTTACATTGGTCTCTCAAAGACAGCAGTAGGCCCGCATCCTCCAAGATGTACAAAGAATACACCTCAAAGTACACTATGTAATGCCAAAACGTTTTTATTGTTAGTTTTGTATAGGGAAGAGAATAGTTGAAACCCATCAGCTTATTTTTGCTTTCCATGTACCAGTCAGTCAACTTCTAGTCTAGACTATGAGCTATTTGAGCAACAGTGCCTGTGGCTTAAAGGGGTTGGAAAGGTAATTTTTGTTCACCCTAAATAGCTTCCTTTACCTTGTGCAGTCCTCCACTTAACTCACCCTTCAATTTTGCTTTTAAATGTCCCAATTTCTTCTGAGAAATCCTCACTTCCTGTTCTTCTGTCTGTAACTCCACACAGTAATGCGACAATTTCCCCCTGGTGTGAAGAAAGCCTCTTGAGGGGGGAGGGGGTGAGCAGGAGGGTCAGGACACTTTCTACTTTGCAGATAGAGAAAGGAGCTGTGTGTTAGTGGGCATCCTGACACTCCTGCTCACCCCCTCCCCCCTCAGGAGGCTTTCTCCACACCAGGGATAAAGCCTCGCATTACTGTGTGTAGTTACAGACAGAAGAACAGGAAGTGAGGATTTCTCAGAAGAAATAAGGACATTTAAAAGCAAAATCGAAGGATGAGACAAGTGAAGGAAAAAAACACAAAGCTTTACAACCCCTTTAAGTTAGAGGTTTAAACAATATATTGTCATATTCTCTTTCTTTGAGTATATTAGGCAGGAAAGATGACCTTAATTTTTAAAGGTTAAAAAAACACTTGCATATAACTCGGACACCCCATGAGGTTACAAAATGAGACAATCCGCTCCAGAAAGCAGAGCTATCCATTGCATGCAACTTCGACAGCAGATGAGATACATAAAAAAGATTTGTAAAGGTTATTTTAACCAGTTTGCTGGACCCTAAGCCACAAGCAGAGTATGAGATAGAGCTGCAGCTATTTTCCGCTGCAGGGTTCCATTCATGCTCAGATAGACAGAAGCCTCATTGAGCCCCTTGGCTCTGACCCAGTGAGGTGTGAATGGTTTGTCTGTCCAAATCCCCCAAAGAGTCAAATCCAGGTAATACACAGTCTGTTTCCAACACTAACTGAGCATTTATGTGTTAGTGAGGAGCAGCACCAGGAGCTGTATCCGTTTACATGTGTTCTGCAAAGAGAAGACAAAATGATAAACTTTTCTGGGAAACGCTAAAGAATGGAAGTCTTGTTCACTAGGTAAGCGCTATGTACTGCCATGGTTTAATGGCACCATTAAATGCTAGTTTAAAAGGGTAGACACAAATTAGCAGCACCATGTACTGCGGTCAGGCCTACTTTACATGGGCTTCAGGAGAAGGCATTGGATGAGCAGTTTCCAAACTTTACTAATGCTCACCAAATGGGGCCTATCCTGTTCCTGTCTTTGTAGAGATAGTAAAAGAAACAAAGGTTGAAAACAAAAATTATACTGAAAAAGAAAGTATGGGTTACCAAAAGAACCAGGAGCATATCATGAAATCAGTGGGCCCATGTGCAACATCAAAGGTGGGCCCTGTTCATGAAAAAAAAAAAAAAAAAGATGCAGCAAGCTGCAAAAAGTGGGCATGGTTTAAATTGCGCTAAATATTGGGTGAGGTTTAAAGGGGAGTGTGGTCAGAGATAAATAGGGAATGTATAGTGCGAACAGTCCATTGGTGGTGGTATGTGCAGGAGAGGAGTGTGGAATGTATGGTGGTGGGTATTATGTGCCGGAGATGGTTGTGGAGTGTATGGTGGTGGGCATTATGTGCCGGAGATGGTTGTGGAGTGTATGGTGGTGGGCATTATGTGTAGAAGAGGAGTGCGGAGTGTATGGCGGTGGATAGTATGTGCAGGAGAGGAGTGCAGAGTTTATAGGGTAGTGGGTAATATGTGCATAAGAGGAGTATGGAGTGTATGGAGGTGGGTAGTATGTACAGTAGACATGTGCAATTTGTTTCGTTACAAATTAGTTTTTGGACAAAATTCTGCATATTCGTTCATTCAGAAGCATCCGAAAGAATGAAAGAATTCACAAAGAACACAGATCCAAAAAAGGACAAAGATCCATAAAAAGAGACAAAGATCCATAAAAAGAACAAAGGTCCAAAAAAGGACAAAGATCCAAAAAAGGACAAAGATCCAAAAAAGGACAAAGATCCAAAAAAGGACAAAGATCCAAAAAAGGACAAAGATCCAAAAAAGGACAAAGATCCAAAAAAGGACAAAGATCCAAAAAAGGACAAAGATCCAAAAAAGGACAAAGATCCAAAAAAGGACAAAGATCCAAAAAAAGGACAATGATCCAAAAAAAGGACAATGATCCAAAAGAATGAAAAACGATTCAACCTAAGAGTTTAACAAATCGATTACATTTAGATAGTTTTGTTTTTTTGTATTATCTATTATAATTTAATTACCATAATTAAATTATAATCCAAAAAATAATATAAAATAATATAATCCAAAATATAATCCAAAAAAGGACAAAGATCCAAAAAAAGGACAATGATCCAAAAAAAGGACAATGATCCAAAAGAATGAAAAACGATTCAACCTAAGAGTTTAACAAATCGATTACATTTAGATAGTTTTGTTTTTTTGTATTATCTATTATAATTTAATTACCATTATTAAAGTTTATTATTATAAACTATTAAATTATAGGTATGGGAATGTAACGAATACGGAAGCATCCGAAATTACAAATTTCCTGAAGTAACGAATGCTGTATCTAAAGGAATGGAATGTAACAAATACATCCAAAATTCTGAATAATCCGAAGTAACAGATGTAAAAAAAAAAAAAAAAAAATGAAACGAAAAAATGTGCAGGTGAGGAATGTGGAGTGTACAACGGTGGGTAGTATGTGCAGGATCTTGTCAGTAGGGCAGTGAACAGTGCCAGCAGTTCTTTATTTTGTGTTTATTTTTTACAACTTTATTTTGTGTTGCACTTAAATTTGTTCTTTTTTTTCATTTTTTCAAAAAGCTTTTTGGGAGCCAGTGGATGGTGTCAGTAGGGCAGTGGACAGTGTCAGTAGAGAAATGAACACTTCCAGAATTATTTTATTTTATTTAAGCAAATAGCAATTGCACCAAAGAAATAATAATTAATAATTGGTCCTTCTATGAAGTTGAATCATAGGATACCCCTGTTGTATATAGCATCTTAAATGTCCCATGTTCTTGATCAGTGTCTGGATGTTTTGAATTACAGAACTTTATTGCATATATATGGATTCTTATATACTATGTTTCTGATACTATTTTACTTTGTCTGCAGGGCAATGAAGCTTTTTGCTTTGTGTTGGTTATTACTCTGTAATTTACAACCTTGTGGAAAGATTCAATAAAATCTTTAAAAAAGGCAACTGCATAGAACACACAAACTACATATTATTCAGTTAAAGCCCAACTCCAGGCAACTAAAAAAAAAAAAATATATGACTCCTTGAGCTAACCTCCATGAAAGGTATTTAGAATTTCTGGCAGAGACTTCCTTATCATCCAAACTTCAGCACTTTCTCACACATTATCACACAGTGCCTAGGCCATGGCGTTGACAACTCGGGCACTTCCCAGTCAGGACCCTGGTTTCCTTTTCCTTAATCATCTACGCTTTTTACATTCCTTTACTATTTCCTTTCCCTGTTTTTTTCCTATCTTCCCCTTGGAGGTACCAGCAGCCTACCTATTGGGAACCTTGGTTCCCTTATAGCAGTGATGGGGAACCTTGGCCCCCCAGATGTTTTGGAACTACATTTCCCATGATGCTCATGCACTCTGCAGTGTAGTGGAGCATCATGGAAAATGTAGTTCCAAAACATCTGGGGGGCCAAGGTTCCCCATCACTGCCTTATAGATTAGAGGGGTATACTGGGGTGACAATGTCTGTCTTACTCAGAAGAACCCATCCACATGGGTGACAAAAATTCTCCTTCCCCCAAATTATGCAACATCAACAAAAAGCTCCCAAGAGGTTTTAGGCAGCCAGGAACACAACATTTGTCAATTGAGTATATAACTTTTTTTATTGATACAAAATTACATGAAATTTCAAAAAGAAGTACAGTTATAAAAACATGAGCTTTGGTGCATATGCCCTCTATACTACTGTGTCACACCACATCACTCTGTGTGAGGATCTTTTGCTACACAGTGGCTTGCCTTTAATACCATGTCACCTATGGGAACATTGCTATCATATAAATGAAATTCTTGGACTACCCACATCTGAGAACCTATAATTGTATGCATATAGGGAAACTACAACTATAAAATACATAGGAGCCGACACCCAGTCTCATTAAATCAAGATGCAAGTCCATTTTATTATATTTTTTGCAACCCTGCTTAGACCTGCTTAGTGGGTGCATTTTGTGGGCCCCTCCCACCCCCCTTTCCACTCAGTAGACGTCAATTCTTGTAGGCTTATCTTGGGCCCCCGGTGTGTCTCCTTGCCAGATGACCATCTTGAAACCAACCTGCTTTGGTGTTTAGCATGCTTTGGTACCTATAACCTTCTCCTTTAAGATGAGGAAGATTTGAACTAATACAATGGAAACGTGTTGGGTTCTTTATGAGCAACTATTCCGAAAATTCTGCGTACACAATGTTTGGTAATGCCATAAGGACATCCTTTGTAGTATAGAGGGTATATACACCAGAGCACATGTTTTTATAACTGTACTGCTTTTTGAAATTTCATGCAACTTTCTATCAATAAAAATATTTTTTTATATACTCCTTTTGTATTCTTTGTTACCTAAAAGCCCTTGGGAGCTTTTTGTTTTTGGTTATCTCTGTCTTACTTTACTTAGGCATGAATAGTTGGTTTGTTAAATCTACTATGAGCACCCTTATGTTCTAATGTACTGGAATTGCTATGCCAAATAATTTTTCCTTTGCGCGGATTAATTGCTGATCGCTCCCTGAGTTGACGTATCTGTATTTGATGGAACATCTAATAAAATCTATTCTTAAAATTAAAAATACCCCTCGCAGTGGGGATGCATCCGCACTACAAAGGTCAATTTCTCATTTAGGTCTAGGGGAATCATAAAAGAAGATTTACTTATCCGATCCACGTGCAGCATCTCCTCTCCCCCACGCTCCATGGTCTAGGACAGTGATGGCGAACCTTGGCACCCCAGATGATTTGGAACTACAGAATGCTCTTGCACTCTACAGTGTAGTTGAGCATCATGGGAAATGTAGTTCCAAAACATCTGGGGTGCCAAGGTTCGCCATCACTGGTCTAGGATGTCATTAGGAGCAGGGTTCACTGCTCTGCATTGGGTGTGAAGATGAGGGACAGACCACCATTGGATTGTGGGGGAGCATCCCCTGCTGGGGAGCACAGGATCACTTAAGCAACCGTTTTTCCTCTCCACTAGACAAAACAAGCTATTAACCCTGGCAGTATGGGCACATTCCCACACAAGGGATAACTTTTTATCAAGGGCCAGATTCAGGTACATTTACGTTGCTCCTTGGCAGCGTAACGCATCTGATTTACGTTACACAGCCGCAGGTTTACAGCGTAAGTGCCTGATTCACAAAGCTCTTACCTGTATACTTGTGGCGGTGTAACGTAAATCCGCTCGGCGCAAGCCCGCCTAATTCAAATGGGGCGGGCACCATTTAAATTAGGCGCGTTCCCGCGCCGAACGTACTGCGCATGCTCCGTCTGGAAAATTACCCGACGTGCATTGCGCTAAATGACGTCGCACGGACGTCATTTGTTTAGACGTTAACGTAAATTGCGTCCAGCTCCATTCACGGACGACTTACGCAAACAACGTGATTTTTTTTATTTCAACACGGGAACGACGGCCATACTTAACATTGCTTAGGTAGCCCTAATTTTACGACGCGTATCTCGACGGAAACTACATAAATTTAGATCGACGGGCATCGCGGACATTCGTGAATCGCCGTAACTAGTCATTTGCATATTCTACGCCGACCGCAATGGCCTCGCCACTTAGCGGCCGGCCTAGAATTGCTTCCTAAGATCCGACGGTGTAAGTCAATTACACCGGTCGGATCTTAGGGCTATCTATGCGTAACTGATTCTATGAATCAGCCGCATAGTTAGGACGGGCGGATCACAGAGATACGACAACGTATCAGGAGATACGCCGTCGTATCTCTTTTGTGAATCTGGCCCCAAGCTCTTACAGAAGAGGAACATTTTGTAGATAAAGGATATGAACAAAATTTCAGAACACAGTAGAAGTAGTTTTCATTAAATAGGACTGGACACTCTAGCCAAGTGCTTGATCGCAATAGTAGAGCTTGCAGACAATTTATTATAATTGATATCTTGCCGTTTACCCCTAATTGGCGGGATAACTTGCGTGCAATCAGAGAACAAAGCTCAATACTTACAATCACACTGCCAGCAGTGACACACCTCCACCCAGCTCCCAGTACATTGGTTCTATCAGAGGCTGCAGTAATTAAGGTATAGTGTGCAGCGCAGCATGAGGAAAATGACTCACAAACCCATCACACGGAGATTGTGCTGACCCCATAAAATAGAGGCCTGTGTTTATGAACAAGACTACTGTGCAATTTGGATCAAAGTTGTGTAGGCCCACACCAAATGTGCTGGCTCTCCGAGATGCACGAGACGACACATTTATCTCATAAATGCTTGCGGTTACAGGCACGGTTCCACGACTCACAATAAATTCCACTTCAATTCATCGGACAATTCATCTTTCAATGTGCGTTGTAAATTATAAGTGCCATTCCTAAAAAACACAGTCTGGTGCAGAATGTGTAACTGCCACTGAGCCCAGTGTTTGAGATTCCATGCATACTGATAAGCGCTTGCTAAAAGAAGGGTTTCTGGTAAAGAAGTATTATTCCTTTCATAAGTCGAGACAGTATTTTTGTGATGATTGAAGTAGAACATGCAGACTACAGATATAAATGCAGTCCTATCTCGAGATAACTGGTCTTATCTATCAAAGATAATGAAATGAGAACTGTCTGTGCTCTCCCAGTCCTTAAATGAGTTCTCCCTTCTATTGCACAATGCATTATACGAGGTTTGAAGGGGATCGGCTGCTATGGGGCAAAACATTTTTCTTATACCAGACTTTGATACAAGGTGTAGAGCAGCCTTTCTCAACCTTTGAAAAGAAAAAAAAAAATTTTTTACAAAATCTCAGGCCTCGTACACACGCCTGAACATGTTTGCTGAAACTGGTCCGCAGACCAGTTTCAGCGGACATGTTCGGTCGTCTGTACTTTCGACCGAACAATTTTCCGGCGGATCGGACAGGTTTCCAGCGGACAAATGTTTCTTAGCATGCTAAGAAACATGTCCGCTGGAAGCCTGTCCGTCGGACATGTTCGGTCGTCTGTACGACTTACCGGACATGTCCACTCGGCCGAAAGCCCTCGCATGCGTTGAAGTGATTCGACGCATGCGTCAAAGCATTGACCTTCCAGGGTCGCGCGCGGCGACAACGCGGCCACGTCACCGCGTATCCTGCCCGTGGGGATTTTGGTTTGATGGTGTGTACAACCATCAGACCAAAATCCGGCAGCGGACATGTCCGATGAAAACGGTCCGGCGGACCGTTTTCATCGGACAGTCCGTCCGTGTGTACAAGGCCTAAGACTCATGGTACATAAGTGTGATGGTCATGGGAAGAACATTAATTATATTTGTGGTTATTAGAAAGAATTCCCCATTGCATATAGCTAAGAACATTGTAGGCAGTTGAAACACATCAGACGAAGAAGCTGCTCATTCCTCAAGGAACCCCTAGCAACCCTCTAGAGCAGTGGTCATCAACCCTGTCCCTCAGGGCCCACTAACAGGCCAGGTTTGCAAGATAACTGAAATACATCACAGGTAATATCATTTGCTGCTCAGTGATTGTAGTATTCTAGTCTGCAAGGTAATACATAAAACCTGGCCTGTTAGTGGGCCCCCGAGGACAGGGTTGATGACCACTGCTCTAGAGCACCGGGGTCAAACACAAGGCCCGTGGGCCAAATCCGGCCCCTCCAGGCCATTTCATGTGGCCCTCACACCTCTCCTGGAGCTGCAGGAGAGCTCCAGCCATCCTCTGGACCTTCTTCAGACCCTTACTTTCTGCTTTCAAACAATGCATCCAGCTTCCTCCCAGCAGCAGCATAAAGAAAGGGGGGTGCACTGTGATGTAAGGGAGAGTGGGGGACTCAACCTCTGATGGTGAGGGGGCTCTTGACATCTAATGTAAAGGGGAGGGGATGCGCTGGACATCTAATCTTACAGATACAACCGGCCCTTTTGAGAGCAATCATAATGCTGATGCGGCCCACAATGAAATGGAGTTTGACACCCCTGCTCTAGAGGAACCCTGGTTGAGAAATGATAGCTTAGAGTTCCTTTAAAATAAATAGACATTTCTATTCATATCCTCCAGTTGTCAAGTTCTGGAATTTAATAATCATCAAATAATTCATAAATGGAAAAACCACTTTAAAAAAACAATGAATTACAATAAAAATGATTTATCTTTATATGGTGCACTTTAGGTTGACTAGCACTTGACATCCTCATACTTATGAAGCTTGGGTTAAGCTGGTCAGCAGTTTGACGTTGAGGTTTCCGGCACAGTATAGGTCTCCCTTATTGAATCCTCCCATTACTTTTCTCAGCACACATTCCCATAAACTTCTGTTTTCACTTTGTACCCTAGTGTTACTTTTCACAATATTAACAGCTGACTTCAAGAGAAGAGACTGAGTTTGATTTACTCACTTTGGCTCCGTGAGAATGTCAATGACACATTTTCTCTGAGGTCCCACAGTGGTCCAGTTTTTAGCCAGAGAAACCATTGTCCCAGCATCCAGTAGACCATATCCATACGAATGGCTGACTACAATATACAGAACATGCATCATTAGTGAGATAACTTTATTCAAGTCTACTTATAATCACATATTGAGTGTGCATTATTTTTGTGGTAGTTTGGCAGTATCTGTGTGCATGTGTACTTGCTTTTAGGATTACTTGAAATATGAAAAAAAAAAAAAAAACACGCCAACAATTTTATATATTAACATAGTTGACTTTAGTCAGTAAGAAGTACTTTAAGTACCTATTCTTAAAGAATGCCAGGAGTCTATATTTTACATAGTTACATTGGTCCAGCTTGGACCAATGTAACTATGTATACACCATACTTGTGGGATCCCTCTAGCATAAGGTGACCATTTTTTTAATTATATCATGGGACATTTTTTTTCTTTATTAGTAATGGCAGCACTTAGCGACTCTCTGTTCGTCACTGCCGATGCCTGCCTCACAGCCTTTCAAGTCTTACTCTCTGGGCCCCTGGCTACTACTGGGTGGGGAGCAGAGGAAGATCACTCCGCCAGGGAAGACAAGGACCCACGCATGGTGACTGGCCGAACATGCGAGCGGAGCTTAATGGGCATGCCCCCAAAACTGAAAATATTCCCTCTGCTCCGACCAGCACATGATAGTCAGAAAGGGGCACAGATAATGGAAAAAAATACACCCCCCCCCCCCATAGCTAGTAGGAGCGGCGGAGCTCCTTTAATTCTGCACTGACTGTCTTTGAAATTGCCCCAGCCGCTGTTCAAATCCAATCTGGGGACAAAACTGGGGACAGACTTGGTCCGGGGACAGTGTCCTCAATCTGGGGATGTCTGATCACCCTACTCTAGCAGCTAAAAATCCCTGTAATAGGCACTGCTAACTACAATGATCTCCACAAGCTTCATTGCTGCTGCATTGTGAACACAGGAGGTCGACTTTTTGGCACAGGAAGACCTAGAGCATTTTCTAAATTGAACAAGGTGGAGAGCATAAGGTCACTGCCCAGCCCCTCCATGTCAGAGATTGCTTTGCATTCATTGAGAAAATGGAACACTATCTCTGAATGATGCCCATGCCAAGTAGAAAACCTCCTGTGTTCATAATGCAGCAGGGCAGCAACTGAACACAGCCCGCATTTAACCCTTTCTTCGGCCGCTAGAGGGGGTTAAAAGCTCCCCGCTAGTGGACGAACAGCGCCGCTAAAATGACGGTAAAGGCCCGCTAAAACTAGCGCCGCTCTACCGCTAATGCGGCCCGCGACTCAATGTGAAAGGGCTCCATCTGAAATACTTCTTTAACTGGTAGACATCAGTGCCAGTCTTTTGCAAACATCTCCTAAACCGTGTAGGTTTAGAAGATATTTCTTGTACCTACAGGTAAGCCTTAATTTAGGCTTCCGTATAGGTAAAAGTGTTCTGTAAGGATTTACAACCACTTTAAAGAAGTGTCCACACAAAACAGAATATAATAAATGTGGCGCTAACTCAAATAAAGTGCTAATAGACAAACACTAATCACAAATTCAATAAATCAAATAATGTATTTCAAAGCAGCAAACTTCCATTTATAATTGGAACATTCAACATCAATAGATTCAAAGACTTCAGGCCAAGGCCGTGACCGGAAGTGACGTCACTTGGCTCCTCCCAGCGCGTTGTGTCACTGATCACGTGACTTTATCAAGGGCTTTTACTTGTTTTCTGCACATTCACTTTTTTGCACTTATATGAATTTGGATTGTTATTTCACTGATTGGACTTTAATTGATTATGTGATTGTTGGTCTATTTGCACTTTATTGGAGTTAGCACCACATTTATTTATTGTATTATTACAATTTAAAAATATTGCTTCCCCCTCCTCATACCTATGCTGCATAATATTATGAGTTCAGTGTAAAAATCTATTTTTTTTAATCATCTTCGGTGTGGTTATGTGATCACTAAGCTGCAACTCCCCAGTGTCAGCGGGTGCTTAAAAAAAACTGGGTCTGAATTGGCAGAGCCATGACATCACCGGCTGGCTTTTACTGCCCCCTTGTTGTTGGTACGCCCTTCCAATCTGCTGAAGCAGCCTCTCGCTGACACAGGGGAGCTCACACTAAAGCTGATCAAATAAAAGGTCTTTACATTAAACTCTTAGACACAGTATGCAGCATGGGTAGGGGGGAATCAAAAAAATGTAACCGGACTTATATTAGCCTTTACTTCCACTTTGAGAATCAAGGTATCTTTGTTGAATAAGGCTTAATATAATACAGTCGAGAAATTCTGATCTAGATGTATTCGGATTACCTTTCCGCCCAACTCCATTTGTGGCCCAATCATTTGTGTTAAGATGAGATGGGTTTGACGTTCGCACAACTAGATGCTGCATATCCCTCCAGGTGAGATTGGTACTGAAATAAAAAAGAAGAAAAACGTGTTGCTCTCACAATGGAATCCCATTGTTGACATGCATATCTATAACAATTCTGTAGAATAGGAAAAAAAAAAATATCCTCAACTCAACCAGTCATATTCAATGGCCAAATTCTTCCTTTCATAAATGTGTCTCAGGGAGGGAAGTGCAATGGAAAGTCAGTCTTGCCTTCCATGTAATATCACAGAACGGGCCATTTCTCATTTTTACCACCCATCAATGGAGGCATCGCCCATCAATGGAGGCATCGCCCATCAATGGAGGCATCGCCCATCAATGGAGGCATCGCCATATAATTTGAACAGCTTTGACCGAGTTGTGCCAAAATCTCATGACTCATACTACAATACTAACTTCAATAAATACCCCAGAAAATATTACAATACATATAGTGTCCTGAAAAAGTATTCATACCCCTTGAAATTTTTCAAATGTTGTCATGTTGCAAACAAAAACATAAAATGTATTTATATTGGGATTTTATCTGATGGACCAACACAAAGTGTCACATAATTGTTAAGTGGAAGGCAAATGATACATTTTTTTTTTTTTATGTTTTACAAATATCTGAAAAGTGTGGTGTGCATTTTTATTCAGCCCCCTTTACTCTGATACCCCTAACTAAAATCTAGTGGAACCAATTGCTATCAGAAGTCACCCAATTAGTAAGTACATTCCATCTGCGTGTAACTTAATCTCAGTAAAAATACAGCTGTTTTGTGAAGTCCGCAGAGGTTTGTTAGAGAACCTTAGTGAAACAGCATCATGAAGGCCAAGCAACACACCAGGCAGGTCTGAGATAAAGTTGTGGAGAAGTTTAAAGCCGGGTCTGGTTATAAAAATAATATCCCAAGCTTTGAACATCTCACATAGTACTTTTCAATGCATCATCCAAAAATGGAAAGAGTATGGCACAACTGCAAACCTGCCAAAACATGGTCGTCCACCAAAACTGACAGGCTGGGTAAGGAGAGAATTCATCAGAGAAGCAGCCAAGAGGTAACTCTAGAGGAGCTGCAGGGATCCACAGGTGGGAGAATCTGTCCACAGGACAACTATTAGTCATACACTCCATAAATCTGCCCTTTATGGCAAGAAGAAAGCCACTGCTGAAAGAAAAGCCATAAGAAGTCCTGTTTGCAGCTGGCGAGAAGCCATGTGGGGGACACGGCAAAACATGAAGAAGGTGCTCTGGTCAGATGAGACCAAACTTGAACTTTTTGGCCTAAGCCATAGCTATGACTAAGCACTAGTTTCAGTGCGAAATGCGTCAGAGTCAGGTTTTATTTTATGTTGCTGTGACTTGTAGTGCTGTCCTTTTTTTTTTAATAAAGGCTACAACTTGTTCAGAGTGCGGCTGTCCAGAAACAATTTTTGTTCCTGCTTTGCTAAGTGCATTGCCTGCACCTGAGTTGTCTGCAACGTAGGATATTCATCTGGGTTCCCACCTGGAGCGGCTACTCCCTTTTCCCTCAGGTAAAGCTTCCTGAAATGTGTGCAGTTTCCTCAAAAATTGCCTTGTATTTTGAGTTCATGAAGGCAAAATATGCTCTTTATCACCTGGGGATATAAAATATTTACTTATACAGTAAATGGTAAATAATTGTTTAAAAGCTTGTAAGACCATAATATTCAAGAGCAGCCTTTCTCAACCTTTTTAACATGGAGGAACACTTGAAACAGAATTCCAGTTTTGGGGAACCCCTACTCAATGATTGTAACTTCAACATTGATATAATAGTGACTAGGAAGAATGCCCCTTACATTGGTGGTCACAGGGTATAATCCCCCCTTACAGATAGCTAAAAAGATTATTGGAGTCAGTGGTTACTTATCTGAGAGGCAGGAAGTCTCATTGCTCGAGGAACCCATGGCAACCTCTGGAGGAACTCTAGGGTTCAACGGAACCCTGGTTGAGAAAGGCTGTTCTAGACACTCTAGACCCTATGCCTAAAAAGGGACTTCTATTTCTGGGTAGACTTCTATGAAACGCAGCAAACCAAACACACAACCAGAAAATACAGTTTCTGCAGGGATTGTGGACACCAATGGTTTACAGAACATCTAGTTGCCATACTGCACTGAATCGAGGTTTAGAAATGTACAGTTGCAACCAATGATATATTGGCTTTTTTAAAATAAGGAGTTTTCCTTGAAGATAAACCTACACTGACAGAAATCGTGAGACTGTCATTGCTGACTTCTTCCTTAAAGCGGACTTCCACACATTTTTAAGAGGTGGTCTTAAACTAAAGACCACCTCTCAACATTTCGTTTTTGAATATTATTTTTGTTTTCATTTGGTTTCTTACCTTTTTAGAAGTACCGAGTGTACTTTCGATCCAGCCGGTCAGCAGCCCATGACGTCACGTCCTCTTCTGCGGCAAGCTCCTCCATTGTCTTCTGAGACATGTGTGTGTCCCAGAAGACAAGCTGGCCATTCACAAAGCACCGCGCGAATTGCGCATGGGCAATAGGAAACTGGCAGTGAATCCGCAAAGTTTCACTGCTGGTTTCCCTTAGTTGAAATGGCGGCATTGGAATGGACGGATCGGCCTTGGGGGGCAGATGTCGCAGGCTCCCTGGACAGTTAAGTGTCCTTATTAAAAGTTAGCAGCTACAATCTTTGTAGCTGCTGACTTAAAAAAATAAATACATTTGGCTGAAACACCGCTTTAAAGGGCTAGCTGCCTGGGTAGCACCAGCTTCAATGCTGTGAAAAAAATCAAACACAAAGCAAGAGCAACCTGCAAATGGCAGTGTGAAATCAGAACTCTTGGCCTGTATACTAGTTTCAGGACATTGACCAAAGTACTAAAGCTTTGAATGATTGGATTGTTAATAGAACACCAACCACAGGATGGGCTGTGGGTGTCTAAAATAGCGCAGTGCCAGGACGTGGCAAAGTACTTAAGCTGTTGCCTCAGTTTGCCAGCTAGGTAACTAGGAATTTTGAAAAGGAAAGACTGAAAGAGATCAGTGCATATATTTTTCTCAATACAAGTTTCCTTATATCCAATATAGGCATCCGATGCGCTGAAGCCCTTGTAAATGGATTCTGGAAAAGTCCCACATGCCCAGTGATCTCCTGTGACATTTCAATCTGCTGCATTGATTGCTATCTGGCTGTGCAGGCCACTCTAAAATGGCAATTAACAAAAACAAATCTGCTTGAAAGACTAGTGAACATTGATATGTGTTGATGCAGGGAGCATAGACCCGAATGCACACAATGTGAAGGTTTCTTTTAGTCTCATAGCCTGCTCGCTCCAGATAGGCGACATGGGAAATCATGAATGGATTGAGTCGGTCGTGAAGATTTTACTCCCCCCTCCTTCATGTATGGATGTAAAAACTAATTTATAGTGCGAAATGCGTCAGCTGTTTTACTCCTGTGTTGTGTGCTGTGACTTGTAGTGCAGTTTTCCTTGTTTTTTTAAACAAAGACAACCATCAAGGTTTTTTGGAGTGCGGCTGTCCATATTTTTTTTTCCTATTTCCAACATTCATGATAGACTACTTTAGTGAAGGAATTAGGGGTATAAGACAACTTATTTGCACTTCAAATGGAAAGTTGTTATTATACCCAACCAGAAGTAAAGGATACAAGATATTTTTTGATAAGCACACTTCTCTTTTAAAGCAGAACCAAACACAGGCATGTATTGGCCATCGGGACTACCGAGAGGTTCCCGGTGGGTCGATGGCTCAGTGTGCCGGTCATGTGCAGTCCTGCAGTTGCTTCTCACTGACAGTGAGTGATCGCGATTTCACTCCTGTCACGAAGAGCAGCTGCCGACACTTGCTGTAGAGAAGATTAGGCTTTCTGCTCTTCCAGCCTGCAGGGGGAGACAGACAGCCGGCATACTTTTCTTCCTCTCTCCCCTTAATACTTTTCACATATCAGATGACTGGAGAGAGGAATGATGGATGCTGCCTTCAGAACGGAGTATGCGTGGGAGGGGGGGGAGAGGGGGGCATATTCTCATGTGAAGAGGGCTGCTGATGGGGGACACAGTCTGAGGTAAAGGGGCTGCTGATGGGAACACTTTGATGTGAAGAGGGCTGCTTATGGGGACACTGATGTAAGGGGACTGCTAAGAGGGACACTCTGATGTAAGGGGGACTGCTAAGAGGGACACTCTGATGTAAGGGGGACTGCTAAGAGGGACACTCTGATGTAAGGGGGACTGCTAAGAGGGACACTCTGATGTAAGGGGGACTGCTAAGAGGGACACTCTGATGTAAGGGGGACACTGTTGGGGACACTCAAAATTAAAGTGGGCCGGTCTGGATGAAGTCCAGGTCCATATTTTTGTCCCAGTCCAGCCCTGACCAAACCTGATATACAGCCTAATCTATTTTCACTTTTTTCTCTTCTGTCTAATCTAATAAGCTTACAGCTGGCCATAGTCTAGTTCATTTGCTGGCTACCTCCAGGGCCATAAGAATTTTGATAAAACTGTTATTATATGCTCGCGAGGCTATACTCCTTAAAGAGGAGGTTCCATAAAAAATTTTTTTTAAAGAGTCAGCAGCTACTAACACTAGAGCTACTGACTTTTAATAAGGACACTTACCTGTCCTAGCCGCCAGCGATGTCGGCCCCCGCCGAGGCTGATCCTCGATCCTGGCAGCTCCAAGTGCCGCCATCCACAGTAAGGGAAACAGGCAGTGAAGCCATACGGCTGCCCGTTTCCTACTGCGCATGCGCGAGCAGGGCGGCGCTTTGTGAATGGGCCGGCTGTTTTCTGGGACACACACAGTTCCCAGAATGCAGAGCGCCCCATTCACAAGAAGATGCCCAGTGTAGGAGGAGGAAGAGAATCCACCGTGGACGATAAAGAGGCAGATTTGGCACTTCCACGTAGCAACAGCTATTTAGGGTGAGTAAAAAAAAAAAAAAATTCATTTTTTTTGGTGACATTTTTTTTTTTTTTTGTGGAACCTCCACTTTAAATGGAAATCCTTGCAGGCCCCTACTTTAGACTTCTGGAAGTCCGTTTGGTAATAAAATGGTGCCATTGTATAAATTCACATATGAATCTAGAGGATGCCCCCACAAATTCTCTATGGTATAAGACATCTGGACGGAGTCCAGTGATACGGTCATCTCAATGCCATTGCCCCCATGATTAGCAATGATCCACTTCCCAGTATTTGACATAGGTTATTTCATTGTACTGTGGGAACTTGTTCTCCTGAAACCTACTTGGTGCCTACCAGAAGAACGGATTATGGTCACTTTGACTTTGGCTGCCAACCTTTATGTTTTGTGTGCTTTTTTTTTACTGTGTTTTTAAGCCTGGGTATGCCCAATAGGCTTTGTTTGTAAACCTTAAACTTTTAAATTCAATAAAAACAATTTACAAAAAACAAACAAAAAAAAGCCGTATATAGTTTGAAATGTGTCTGGATCAGTAGGGAAAGGCCAAATTTCAACACATGTATGACCATCCCTGTTCAACAGAAGACTACATTGCGCTGATCAGTGTATTCAGACAGTGGAGAAGTCCCCATAGTCAAAATACAACCGCACAGCAGGGAGGATTGGGTGGATGGAGGAATCAGGAAAGGAAAAAGGGAGGGAAGTGTCCCATATGACGACCAAATGATGTGAGGTATTTACTATCCTGAGAAGACGCTCCCCCAAATGAGGGGGTGTTTGCCGTAACCAAAACTACTAATCAAATACAAAAAGAACCTGGGTGAGAGCCCCAAGAAAGTAGGCTTACCCCAGGAGAGAGGTTACTGTTGGCAAGTGATGGACTATACTCAGTTAATACAAATGTATAAATGATTTATTAGTATCTACAAAACATCAGTAAAAATTAGTCTGCAATATTACATAGACCACGTGGCAGAACAAATGTTGGGAATGGTATGCTACCGCGTTAGCGGTGTAGCTAGTAAAGGACTCACGAACATAAAGACAACTGACAAACATATAACATAAACCCAGACAATCCGGATACTGTAGTATTACTTCTGTGGTAGTTCACCTGGGGCAGGGACCCCGATCAGTGCGATCAATGAAACAATAATTAATAAAAACTAGTATTAGTGAGCACACCACAGAAGTGACACTGCGGGGAGGGGGAAGCAGGCTGTGCTGGAATTGCCCTGAACCTGGGGTTCATCACGCATTTGTGAATGAATTCCTATCTGGTGTGATCGACATATATGAAGTCCATCAACCTGGTGGATTCTATCCCGTATGGGGAAATGTCAGCATCCACCAATAAAAGGAGTTCAGGGTATCGAGGGACTGAGAGGCAGTAACTCTGCTGTTTTCTGGAAGGTGTTCAAACCAGACTGATAATGTCAGTTGTAGATCTTGCTCTCATGAATGATGTATTGCAGAGAAGACACGGCAGTCACGGCAGTTCCTAATGACATACACAAGGCTTGTGTGTGAATTTCTAAATTGGCCAGTTTGTATATGTCAGATAGAGCATCGTGTTAAGATACAATTGGAACGGGCTTACCGGTTGCACAAGTTGCTGGTTGAATTGAACCAGAGTTCTCCCGGTAGTTGCAGGAGTTTGTACTCAGTCCTCTGGTAGTCCTATGAGATTAAGGGACATGCCAGTCGAATAGACGCTTGTAGATCGCAAGATAACTCCGCTGTCCTATTTAGACGGCTAATGCCGTATGCAGGATCGTGTGCAGTGATCTGCACCAATGAACACAGAGCCAGCTGGTCTCTAAGGCGAATCCTTTAGTTACAGGTGCTTCGTCTGGACTCAAGCGTCCAGACGAAGCTACGCAAGTCATCTGCGAAACGCGTTGACGTCATCACGCTCGGGCTCCGGATACTGTTGCACACCCCTCCTTCCACCTGGGGGCGGATGACGGAGGAAGCACCTGTAACTAAAGGATTCGCCTTAGAGACCAGCTGGCTCTGTGTTCATTGGTGCAGATCACTGCACACGATCCTGCATACGGCATTAGCCGTCTAAATAGGACAGCGGAGTTATCTTGCGATCTACAAGCGTCTATTCGACTGGCATGTCCCTTAATCTCATAGGACTACCAGAGGACTGAGTACAAACTCCTGCAACTACCGGGAGAACTCTGGTTCAATTCAACCAGCAACTTGTGCAACCGGTAAGCCCATTCCAATTGTATCTTAACACGATGCTTTATCTGACATATACAAACTGGCCAATTTAGAAATTCACACACAAGCCTTGTGTATGTCATTAGGAACTGCCGTGACTGCCGTGTCTTCTCTGCAATACATCATTCATGAGAGCAAGATCTACAACTGACATTATCAGTCTGGTTTGAACACCTTCCAGAAAACAGCAGAGTTACTGCCTCTCAGTCCCTCGATACCCTGAACTCCTTTTATTGGTGGATGCTGACATTTCCCCATACGGGATAGAATCCACCAGGTTGATGGACTTCATATATGTCGATCACACCAGATAGGAATTCATTCACAAATGCGTGATGAACCCCAGGTTCAGGGCAATTCCAGCACAGCCTGCTTCCCCCTCCCCGCAGTGTCACTTCTGTGGTGTGCTCACTAATACTAGTTTTTATTAATTATTGTTTCATTGATCGCACTGATCGGGGTCCCTGCCCCAGGTGAACTACCACAGAAGTAATACTACAGTATCCGGATTGTCTGGGTTTATGTTATATGTTTGTCAGTTGTCTTTATGTTCGTGAGTCCTTTACTAGCTACACCGCTAACGCGGTAGCATACCATTCCCAACATTTGTTCTGCCACGTGGTCTATGTAATATTGCAGACTAATTTTTACTGATGTTTTGTAGATACTAATAAATCATTTATACATTTGTATTAACTGAGTATAGTCCATCACTTGCCAACAGTAACCTCTCTCCTGGGGTAAGCCTACTTTCTTGGGGCTCTCACCCAGGTTCTTTTTGTATTGGATGGAGGAATCAGTTTGTTTTTCGATCAATTCACTGGCTGATCAAAAAAAAAAAAAGACTCATCTATGCCCAGCCTTACTTTTACCTATCAGATTTCATGCAGACCTTTCACCAATCATATTTAGATTTCATGCAGACATTTCGCCCATCATATTCAGATTTCATGCAGACGTTTCGCCCATCATATTCAGATTTCATGCAGACCTTTTGCCCATCATATTTAGATATAATGCAGACATTTTGCCCATCATATTCAGATTTCATGCAGACCTTTCACTCATATTCAGATTTCATGCAGACCTTTCGCCCATCATATTCAGATATAATGCAGACATTTTGACCATCATATTCAGATCTCATGCAGACCTTTCGCCCATCATATTCAGATTTCATGCAGACCTTTCACCCATCATATTCAGATCTCATGCAGACCTTTCACCCATCATATTCAGATCTCATGCAGACCTTTCACCCATCATATTCAGATTTCATGCAGACCTTTCACCAATCATATTTAGATTTCATGCAGACTTTTCACCCATCATATTCAGATTTCATGCAGACCTTTCACCAATCATATTCAGATTTCATGCAGACTTTTCACCCATCATATTCAGATTTCATGCAGACCTTTCACTCATATTCAGATTTCATGCAGACATTTTGCCCATCATATTCAGATTTCATGCAGACATTTTGCCAATCATATTCAGATTTCATGCAGACCTTTCGCCCATCATATTCAGATTTCATGCAGACCTTTCACCAATCATATACAGATTTCATGCAGACCTTTCACCAATCATATTCAGATTTCATGCAGACATTTCACCAATCATATTCAGATTTCATGCAGACTTTTCACCCATCATATTCAGATTTCATGCAGACCTTTCACTCATATTCAGATTTCATGCAAACATTTTGCCCATCATATTCAGATTTCATGCAGACCTTTCACCCATAATATTCAGATTGCATGCAGACCTTTCGCCCATCATATTCAGATTTCATGCAGACCTTTCGCCCATCATATACAGATTCCATCCAGAATATTTACATCTGTATGTGCTCACTATCAGTCTAGGTGACAATGTTTACCATAAATGTAGTGTAAAACATAAAATACATACTTTGCTTCCAAAGCCAGCGCAATAATTCCAGCAGCCAATGGAGCAGAGGCTGATGTTCCTGTGTGAGTGTCTGTACACTTCTGTCTTAGATCTGTTGTTACCTGATGGAAGAGGAAAACAGCCTGATCAGAACACACAGCCCTAATACTCCCAACAGGAAGCTGGCACGTTACCAACAGCAGGCTAGACACAGACTGTGACAAAAAGTAATGACAGCATTTTTACATGGACTCTTCAAGTCTGACTTTTGAGTTTATACATTTGCTAAAGAATTATTGAAATAGATTGAATTATTTTGCTGCTCTTAAGCTATGGAGATGCTTCACGCTAAAATGCCATGGTGACCTACAGCAGTAGGCCTATTACTGTATGTATGGCAATTATGGGGGGACACTTAAAAGACAAACTCTACAAAAAAAAAATCTATTTAAAGGTCCTTTCAAATCCATGCAGTAACACACATTCAGCGTGCAAAAAGAAGAATAAGCAGACCAGGATTTCCTATTCTGCACATGAGGTAAACAAATAAATAAATAACAAAATACACATTTTTTATTGCATTATGGGCCAGATTTTCAGAGACTTACGTTGGCGTATCAGTAGATACGCCGTCGTAAGTCCGAATCTGCGCCGTCGTAAATTTAGGCATATTCTGGAAACCAGATACGCTTAAATTAGGCTAAGATACGAGCGGCGCAAGTCTCCTACGCCGTCGTATCTTAGGGTGCATATTTACGCTGGCCGCTAGGTGGCGCTTCCGTTGAGTTCGGCGTAGAATATGCAAATGACTAGATACGCCGATTCACGAACGTACGTGCGCCCGTCGCAATTAGTTACGCCATTTACGTTAGAGATACGCCGGCGTAAAGATAAAGCTGGTCTCTAGGTGGCGCATCCCATGCAAAGTATGGACTTCGGAACAAGCGTATCTTTTTACGTTGTTTGCGTAAGTCGTACGCGAATAGGGCTGTGCGTAAATTACGTTCACGTCACAGGCATTGAGCCGACGTATTTTTGGGCGTAAAAACAACGTGATACTGAGCATGCCCGCGCATGCGCCGTTCGTTCGGCCATGCATCTACATGGGGTCAAGCCTCATTTAAATACAACACGCCCCCTACAGCCTACTTTGAATTACGCGCGCTTACGCCGGCCCATTTACGCTATGCCGCCGTAACTTAGGAGGCAAGTGCTTTGTGAATACAGCACTTGCCTCTCTAAGTTGCGGCGGCGTAGCGTAAATACGCTACGCCCGCGCAACGTAGATCGGCCGTACCTGAATCTAGGCCTTACTATTCGTGTCAGTGAGCCTTCTAAACGGGTGTAAATGCACGAAGACACAGTGGGGTTGATTTACTAAAGGCCAACAGACAGTGCACTTTGCAAAGTATAGTTGTACTCTGCAAGGGTAGTTGCTTCAGAGATTAGTAAATCAAATAAAGCTTCACTTTGCAAAGAATAAGCAAGAAATAAAAAATAAAATAAAAAAACAGTTATAGAGAAAATACATTGTAAATTGTATTTCTATTTGAAACATTTTCATTCAGCCAAAATGAGACCGGATTATAGCATCAAACTCCTTTGAGAGATTTTCCACGATAAACAATGAATTGGGAAATTAAGCTGAAAAAGAGTAACACCGTTGATACTGCCTCGTGAAAAGAAGTGGAAATTACAAGGGAAAATTTTACCAAATGGAATTGTTGAGAGAAAAAGACAAAACTGGGCAGGATAGTGGCTAAGTGGTCAGCACTCCTGCCTGGCAGCACCAGGGTCATTGGTTTGAATCCAAAGCATGGCAGTACCTGCCTAGAGTTTGCATGTTCTCCCTCTGTGGGTTTCCTCTGGTTTCCTCCCACCCTCTAAGGACATGCTGGTAGGATAACGATCTCCTGTCCAAATTGGCCCTAGTATGTGTATGTATGAATGTAAGTTAGGGACCTTAGATTGTAAGCTCCTTGAGGGTATTGACCAATGTGAAAGTACAATATATATGTAATGTGCTGAGTAAATTGTCAGCGCCATTTTGAGCTTATGATGTGCTGTTAATGGTGCTATCTGCCCGTTTCACAACACCCCTAAAGCTGCACAGTTGGAAACTGACAGAAGGGCCCGTGGAACTCAGAATCCCTTGGAAAGGTTGGGAAACCATTATTTCAACTCACCATGCACCTCTAATGTCTAAGTCTTCTGTGCCATCCTGGATGGAAAATATATCTTTATTTACTTAAAATGGGACAGTAATATTAATCCACAATATCTCCCAGGATATATGTAAAGACTATTCTTGGTTTGTTTGATTCTGAACTTAACATGTTAGTTGAGAGAGCTGGTCACATTGGCCTCTGTACAATGTAGGAGACGGGCAGACTACTACTGAAGCTCCTGCCATTGTGAGAAGACGTCCGTTGTTTACTTATGATAATGTATAATCTTCTGTGTGAAGCTCGGTGACAACAAGTCTGACCTGTAGTGAAATCCTGCTTAATCACAACAATGGCCAGAAGGACATGGAGTCACATCGGCTGCTTTAAGGGATTAGTTAATTAGCTCATGTAAAATGTATGTTTTTGGTTACAAGTGTATTGTTAGAGTAATATGAGCAGGAGGACGGAACCTCCTCTTTAACTGTATATAAGACTTGTACTTTATTTTTTGTATGGTTCTAAAAAAAAAAACAGTTCATGTTCAGCAAACAAATATCGTCTTTGTTGTTGATAGCGGTTGGAATATCTGATTTCTATATTTAGACTGGGAGGAAGAGGTATATGACGAAAGCACTCAAGCAGAGTGTGGGACGTTTCTTTACAGAAACTATTTGGGGTACGATGTTCCTTTCTTCACATGGTTATTGAAGTGCACATTACAAAACCCTTAAAGCAGGGGTCTCAATTAGACTGTTCGGGTCCAGGCTGTAGACAGTAGAAATAAAGGATTTGGCGTTGACCTTGTTGGGTCATAGCAGGTCATAGCTACAACTCTCCAATCAGCAAACCCCATTCACCCTGCTGACTGAAAAGCCAAAAGCTTAGGCTGGCCATAACACAGAGCACATTTATTTTCTGCAACCACTGGGGGGGGGGAGGCCTTTGCAGCCATCCCCGCCGGGGGAACACAGTGATTATCGCTAGCAGTTACTAGCAATAATCCCAAGAGAATCTGTCAGGCTGGTTGTACCCAAGTTGATCGAACAACTTGGTACATTCAGCCGGCCTATCGTTGGTTGAGTCTCAGCCAGTTTCTGTTGAACCGGCCGAGATTCGAACTGTGTATGGCTGGCCTTAGGGTGGTATGCTAGACCAAGGCGCCCCAACAACAGGTCATGTTTTCAGGCTTTCCATTATTTTGAAAAGGTGATTTGATCAGTTTCACTGCCTTAGTAATTACCACAGCCGTTTCATCTGAGGGAAATCCTGAAAACATGACCTGTTGGGACACCTTGAGGACTGGAGTTGAGAAACACTGTGCTAGACCTCTGCAAAGAGACATCCACTTTAACAAAGAAAGCAAGGGTCCGTCTCCTTCATCCTTTGCATGGTGGGAGGGGACAGGCTTTTCTAGTCTGGTTGCCTGATAAAGAAAACAAACTGTAAATCTTGTTTTGATGCACCTGGAATGTATTTAGCTGCTTTAAATTGAAAGTATATTTGGGCTTTAATTGTGTTCACATAAGATATAAAATGTACAGCTCAGAAGATTAGCAGCAGGGGACCACATCATAGATTTATCACCAACGCGCTCCGATAGTTCAAGTGCATATTGTAAGCTGAAAACCTATTTACGTGAACTATTAATTTGGACCAGGTGTGGTATAAACGGACGCAACAATTTCCAATGCATATTATATGCTGCATCTTCTGAAATTCAGCGTGTAAAACATCTGCCCATCTCTTTCATTAGAGTAATGGGTATACTTTAAAGAGCAGAAAAAAATATTTATGATAAAATTCCCATCTGTCTATAGACATTGGACCCAAGTGTTCTAAAAATAAAACATAGCGAAATACGGCAGAAAATTGGTACCAAGAGAAATATGGAGTCTGTCATTATAGACTTCTTCTGAAATGCTAGTTGCCTGGCCCTCAAGTTGATTCAAACTGCCTAAATTCTGAATCCCCCATCCCAGAACCACATAGGGCCAAATCCACAAAGACCCGGCGTAACGGCGAATTTCTAATTTAAGTTACACTGCCTTAAAATTTCTACCCAAGTGCCCGATCCACAAAGCACTTACCTAGAAATTTCTGGCCGTGTAACTTAAATTCCGCCGGCGCAAGGCGTTCCTCATTTCATGGGGGCGATTCCCATTTAAATGAGGCGCGCTCCCGCGCCGGCCGTACTGCGCATGCTCGTGACGTCATTTTCCCGACGTGCATAGCGCAAAATTATGTTACGCCGGGCTTTGTGGATTGCGACGGGTCAATAAAGTTGCGTCGAAAAAAAAAAAAATTCGAAAAAAAAACGCGTCGCTAGACAGAAGGGTCTGCTTTTAAATGGTGTACTAACTTTACACCATGTAAAAGCAGCCCTAATTTTGCGTATGCAACTTAATACTTACGGAGAAAAAACTAAGCAGAAAAGCTTCGTGGATCTCCGTAAGTGCCAATTTGCATACCCGAGGCGGCATTTCGACACGAAATGCCCCCAGCGGCTGATGCGGTACTGCATCCTAAGATCCGGCAGTGTAATTCAATTACACATGCCGGATCTTCTCCCTAACTATGGAAAACTGATTCTGTGGATCAGTTCCATAGTTAGGACCAGGGATACGATGGCGTAACAGCAGTTACTCCGTCGTATCTCTTTTGAGGATTTGGCCCATAGAGTCTTGTGAAAAATTACACACATGGAAATTGTCTTTCAACATATTTGTTCTTCAAAAATATGAATATATTTTCTTGTGTACTGTGGATAAAGTTCACCCTTGGCATCAAATGATGATGTATAACTGCCCAACAGGAGGAGAACTTCCGCTTGGATTGCCACCCTAGCCAATGGGAAATGGAGCAGAAACCTGCCAAAACTAGGTACCCACTTCCCCCCTCTTCCAAAAGAAATATCATCCAAATGTGAAAGAGGAGAGTAGAAGGAGGAAAAAGAGTGGAACTTCCACTTTAGGTGTCCGTTTAATAAACTGTGAAGTTTTTTCTCCGTTCAGTTCACAGCAGTTCACGGCAGTTCTCATGAGGAGAATTATCTCCTCTGCAGCCGGTTTAATAAACTGAGAACTTCAGTTCTCAGAGGGAGAACAGAGGTGAAGTTTTTTCTCTGAAAACAGCCGAGATCTGTGTAAAAGTGGGTGGACTGCCTGTAATCTCATGAGATATTGTGAGATTATGGTGCACCCGAATTCAAACAGTGAAACTAACGTTTAAAAGAACATGTAATTAATGTTTTCAGACATGTGATAACATATATATATATATAAAATTACACACATATATATATATATATATATATATATATATATATATATATATATATATATATATAAATACTGTATGTATATGTATGTGTGTATATATATATATGTGTATATATATATATGTGTGTGTATATATATATGTGTGTGTATATATATATATGTGTATATATATATATATACACACACATATATATATATACCGTATTTATCAGCCTATAGTGCGCACCCGCGTATAGCGCGCACCCCTACTCTGGACGTGAAATTCCTGAATTTTATTTATTTTTTATTACTTACAGTTTTGGTGTCTTGCCTGGCGTCCATCGGCGGCCTTGTCCGGTCTGGCGTCCGTCTGCGACCTTCGTGGTGTCCTCCCCGCTGCTCCTGCGCTGTCTCTGAGCCGATCCCTGCTTCCCGCGCTGTGTTTGAACGCCGCCGCCGCCGACATATACCGAGCGCAGTACACTCGGGCACGCTCGGCTCCTCTCGCATAACCTAGAAGGGAGCCGAGCCTGGCCGACTGTACCCGAGTATACTGCGCTCGGTATATGTCTGCGGCAGCGTTCAAACACAGCGCGGGAAGCAGGGATCGGCGGCAAAGTTCAAACACAGTGCGGGAAGCAAGTATCGGCGTATATCGCGCACCCACAATTTTGCCCTGATTTTAAGGGAAAAAAAGTTCGCGTATACGCCGATAAATACGGTATATATATATGTGTGTGTGTGTATATATATATATATATATATATATATATATATATATACACACACACACACACACACACACACACACACACACACGTGTTATATAGATACTGTATGTGTATATATATATATATATATATATATATATATATATATATATATATATATATATATATATATATATATATACACACACACACACACACACACATATACACACACACACGTATATTGTTGTTAATATTCATTTTTAACCCACTGGTGTTGAAATTAGGAAGAAATAAGCCGTCTTCCTCTTATCACACCAGCTTCTCTCCCAGATTCTCCACCTCTGAGCTGGTGAATCTGGAAGGGAGATATTTCAGGTGAAGAGCTGTGAAATCTTCAGATCACGGTTTATTAAACTGGCCGTTTGTGACAAAACATCCATGTGCTGTGATGTGAAGTGAAGAACATGTTCTCTGCTCCTTATCACAGTTTATTAAACCGGCAATGCTCTGTGATAAGCAGTGATCAGCCGTGATCATCATGATCTCCACTTATCACGGTTTATTAAACATACACCTTAGTGTGAAGTTCTGCTTTAAGTGGCTCTGCTTATTCTATCATTCCTCTGTCTGAGTCACTTCTGACAGTCTATGGCGACACTACAGAACGTCAGAAGATGGCCCTGCCCCCTCCAGCACACAGCGGGTGACTGCCTCAGCTGTGCATGTTTCCCTTTGAGACTGTGTAGAAGGGGGTGTGTCCTTTCCCTCCACTCAAGTCTCAATTTACACTCTGCTTCCTTCCTTTTGCAGTGCACTGTGGGACATCAGACCCCTGTCTTCTGGAGCTTAGAAATTGCCTTTTATTAGTGAATTTTGAAACCATGGGGAGGAGAGAGAAATGTACAACATACACTATATTGTCAAAGGTGTTGGGACACCTGCCTTTACACGCATATAAACTTTAATGGCATCTCAGTCTTAGCCCATAGGGTTCAATATTGGGTTGTCTCACGCTATGTAGCTATAACAGCTTCAACTCTTCTTGGAAGTCTGTCCACAAGGTTTAGGTGTGTCTATGGCAATGTTTGACCATTCATTCAGAAGCGCATTTGTGAGGTCAGGCACTTATGTTAGACAAGGCGGCCTGGCTCACAGTCTCTGCACTAAATCTTCCCAAAGGTGTTCCATCAGGTCTCTGTGTAGGCCAGTCAAGTTCTTCTACCCAAACTCACTCGTCCATGTCTCTATGGACCTTTCTTTGCGCATTGGTCCAAATAATTCGGTGAAGAGGGGGGGGGGGGATTATGGTGTTTTTCAGGGGTTGGACTTGGCCCCTTAGTTCCAGTGAAGGGAACTCTGAAGGCGTTTGCACACCAAAACATTTTGGACAATTTTATACCCCCAACTTTGTGCGAACAGTTTGGGGATGGCCCCTTCCTGTTCCAAAATGACTGTGCACCAGTGCATAAACAAGGTCCATAAAGACACGGATAAGCGAGTTTAGGGTGGAGGAATGTGACTGGCCTGCACAGAGTCCTGACCTCAACCCAATACAACACCTTTGGGATGAATTAGAGCGGATGATGAAGACGACGAGTTCCGATTGGCCAGACAAGCGTGTGGGCGACTCCCCAGTTTGCAGCTCTGGACCACTCCCACCCAGAGACACACAGCCAACATCTCCATGAGGCTTATCGAGGCTCCAGCTGCAGCTAACACACGGCGCTCGTAGATCCCTCAATAGAGACATTTTCCGGTGGCCCTCCTGTGCTCCTGTGACACTGCATGTGGAAGTTCCCACCCGCTCTAGCACTCTGCAAGTGCACCAACATTTTTCACGCAAGTTTTTTGTGTTGTTTTATACTTATATACTGAATAAATTCCTAAGCTGTTTAAAGGATTGGCTTGGCGCTTCTCTCCTCCTTATGAATTAGAGCAGAGCCTGCGAGCCAGGCGTTCTTTGTCCAACATCAGTGCCTGACCTCACAAATGCGCTTCTGAAAAAATAGTCAAATATTCCCATAGACACACCCCTAAACCTTGTGGACAGCCTTCCCAGAAGAGTTGAAGCTGTTATAGCTGCAAAAGGTGGGCCAACTCAAAATTGAACCCTACAGACTTAGGGCTCTTTCACACAGAGCGCCCGTTCAGAGCGCTCTATGGAGCCGTGGATGTCAGCGGTGACATGCGAGCTGAAATCGGACCTGCTAAGATCCGCCAAAGTGTGACGGAGGAAAAACCTACTTTTCCATCCGTCTGGCGGATCGGATTTGGTGAACATGTTCATCCGATCCCCCCATAGGGGAGAGCGGAGAAAAGACAGTGTGCGGGGACCGCCCTGTCATCCGCCGGCTCAGCAGGGATCAACGGAGAGATCCCAGCTGAGCAAGCGGAGGTTCACGGGGCGGATCATTACTGATCCGCCCCGTGTGAAAGGGGCCCAAGACTGGGATGCCATTAAAGTTTATGTGCATCTAAAGGCAGGCGTCCCAATACTTCTGACAATGTAGTATATGTAGGAGAATTTGCTTAACCTCTGAGGTCCCGTACACACGATTCAGCCAGAAACTCGATCGGCGCTGAATTCTGCCGAGAAACCCGGCCGTGTGTACACTTTCGGCCGAGGAAGCCGTCGAGTTCCTCGTCGAGCCAAATAGAGAACATGTTCTCTATTTCCTCGTTGTTCAATGAGGAAACTTGGCTCGCCGAGATCCTCGGCGGCTTCACACAGAACTCGACGAGCAAAACGATGAGTTTTGCCCGTCGAGTTCCTCGGACGTGTGTACGGGGCCTGAGGAATGCCTGAGACTGGTTATTTTCCTGGGTATATGCAAAGATTTAAAACCACTTTAAAAAATCTATCTACCAAATATCAAAAAATTGTCATTTTAAAAGTAAATATAAAAATACACACATGAAAACTATTCATCGTACACATCAGTACCAATTTCACTAACTGTTATCAAATGATATAAAAAAATAATAAAACATGAACAGGCTACACTGACCATCTATATCTTTATCCAAAATCTACTGGATTGGGGCCATCGTAAACAAATACACTTTGTTCAGCCTGTATGTTGAAACATTATGAATGCATTGTGAACCGCAAAGCAAACAGAAAAGAACACGCTTGGAACACGGGCGTCCAACTGGCAGATAGAGGATGGAAGCAGTCCAGTCTAATGCTGCCGATTCAAACTAACGTGACAAATGAGGCAGGGGAGAGTTTAAAGGGAAAGGAATAGTGGAAACACACAGCAGGTTAAGCCTCGTTAAGCGCGGTAATCTTTATTAGTCGATTAAAAATACGTATACTACAGCAACCAAGCTTTATTGCAAATAGCCAACTGAGAGCATATTTTTCTTTGTTGGTTCACTAGGTTACTAAACAAAGAGCCCAATGTATAAAGGGTTACATCACAATTACATGTGCTACAATAGGATTAGTAACAAAAAAAACGCACCCCTCCTTCAAACTAAAACATAATGAACCAATATTACTTTGCATGCAACTAATTGCCCATAGAACAAAATCTTCGCACCATATTAGTTTGCAGTCAACAGATGTTGCTCGTAATAAAAAGCAGATGAATTATAAACAAATGTGCGGCAATCTAGAGCTACAGGTTATGAAATATATTCAAATAACGGAGCTCGTGCAACATAATTACAGCCCAGGTGGTCACATTCTAAGCACTGCTTTTGTTTGCCAAGGAAGATTACCAAACGCCTTTGTAGTTTATCAAAATTATATCTATCCATATCTTAAAAAAGAATTCTAGGTATGGATATTTTTACATATGCATATACCATACCTGTGGGCAGCGCAGATCCTGACCTCCCTGGGGCCCTAAGCAAAATGGGGGGGGGGTATGGGGGGCACCGCCGACATGTCACATTAAAGATTAAAGTTGAGAAGCGGGGGGATGGGGTGTCCTGTTGTCGGAAATTACATCTTACATTAAAGTGAGAAGCGGGGGTGCTGACTTCCTACCTCTTCTCCCATGCAGCCAGTGAGTTGATAAACGGGGTGAAGGGCTGAAAATGACTTCTCACTAAGCGGGGCCTCTAGTAATTTGGGGGGCCCTCCGCATCTTTGCGGGGCCCTAAGTGGCTTGCATAGTGAGTCTATAGGGCGGATTGGCCCTGCCTGTGGGATCCTTCTAGAAGCTGGAATTCACTGTAGATACCACTACTCCAGTAACCACCATGAGCTTCCAGGTCCCGTGCTAAATGACTGCCCTGCTGCATTCTGAGTACAGAAAATACAAAGCATCCTCTGAACAGTGTCCAGGCCAAGCAGCGGACCCTCCTGTGTTCACAATGCAGCCGGGTAGCTACTCAGCACAAAGCTAGTGGAGATCACTGGAGTAGTGAATGTAAAATGAAATCCAGGGACATATTTTTTTTTTTTACTAGTAATGGCGGCAATCAGCGACTCTCTGCCCGTCGCCACCGCTAACCTGCCTCACAGCCTCTCAAGTCTCACTCTCCGGGCCCCGGCTACTACTGAGTGGGGAGCGGAAGAAGATCACTGCACCAGGGAAGGCAAGGAAATAAACAGGCAAAGGACTGGCCGGGACTTGAGCCAAGGCAGAAGAACATGCGAGCGGAGCTGAATGGGCATGCACCCGAAACTGAAGAAAATATTCCCTCCGCTCCGACCAGCACATGATTATCAGAAAGAGGAACAGATAATGGCAAACATACACCCCCCAAGCTAGTAGGAGTGTCGGAGCGGGGGTGTGCAATTCAGAATTTTTATTTTTAAATTCTGCACTGACTGTCTTTGAGATTGCCCCAGCCCCTGTTTAAATCTAATCAGGGGACAAAACCGGGGACAGACTTGGTCCGGGGACAGTGTCTTCAATCCGGGGACTGTCACCGGAAACCGGGGTTGTCTAGTCACCCTATACTACAGTGATTTCCAGCTTCTAGAGCAGGGGTGCCCAACCAGTGGCCCACAGAGCCTTCTGATGTGGCCTGCGACCTCCTGCTTTAAGATGGAATAGAATAGAATAATTAAAGGTCAGTTTTTTACTAAAATCACAGTGTATATATGGGCATATCTCTTCTGCAGTGGTTACTGGGCTGCTTTCAACCTGACCCACAGATGCAGAGCAGTGCACCTGCGGGTTACCTGCACTGAGCTATAGACTTCTGTTAATAGCTGCGAGTTTGGCAAGCTTCCTGAAAGTGCATCAAACCTGCAAAATAAAATAGAAGTCTATTGCAAAGTGCAGGAAAGCCAAAAGGTACACTGCGTTGCATCTGTAAACCGCAGCGCATCAATGTGAAAGCAGCCTTGGGTCCCTTTCACACGGCCAGTTCGACTCAATTGGACCCTCCATTCCCCCTCAGGAGTACCTCCAATCCAATCCACAAAAAAAAAAAAAACACTATAGTGGGTTGTGTCCGTATACACTCTGCATATGCAGAGCGGACATGGACCTGCCATCCATCTGCTTCGCTCATTGTGGCCCGTGACCGGTTACCAAGTCGCTTAAGTGGCCCTCTGGCTTCAAAAGGTTGGGTACCCCTGTTCTAGAGGGATACCACAGGTATGGAAAATGCATATATAAAAATATCCATACCTGGAATTTTTCCTTAAGCTATGGTTAGATACCCACAGGTATGGTATATGCATAGTGACCTTGGAAAGCTTACAGTGTCGATCAAATCTAGAAATATGAGTAACTCCCCACTGGTGCTCAGAGCATGGAAGCAAGCATCCAACATTACCAATCCAGGAGTGCCTGCATAACGAAGGCAGGACGCCGCTCAACCGACCCAGTGCTTGTTAAGGTGTATGGCCTCAGCCACACCCTCCCATCAGGGCTTAGTCATAGAGCTTCTTTATGACCAAGCCCTAGAGGGCAGGGTGAAACACGTCAGATTGTGTGTGGCTGCTGGAGCAGTGCTGGCTGAAGCTATATACCTTAACGAGCACTGGGTCGGTTGAGTGGTGGCCTGTCCTTGTTGTTATGGTAATTGGAATTCTTCTTTAAATGTATATACCAATATTCGACATGCCAGGAAGTCAGGTGAAATATGCCAGAAAGGGGGGGGGGGGATCTAACTTTTCCTTGTTCTATATAAAAGATTACAGCTTGCATCCCAATATTAAATCACAAATTCCATGCTATTTTCTAAACTGGCAATACAAGGGAACAAAGTCATCCTTCTTATGACTTTAGCGGTGAGAGGAAAGAGTGTAGAGAGACAATACTTACAATCTGTCTTTCATTCTGATTCCCGCTGCTGTACGTGGTAGCCAGTGTTGAGGAACAGGCCTCGCTGTACCATGGTACATTGCCATACTGGGTGGTGCTGCTGATGGACAGTGTGTAGATGCTGTTTGTATATCCATCGCAGTTGCAGCTGTCACGTTCTCTTCCGCCATTCCCAGAGGCCCAAACATATATAGAGCCAAGACCATAACGACCCTGTCCGAGCAACAAAACACAAACTGATGACATAAGCAACGTACTTATGAGTTTACTCTCAGACAGCTGTGTAACGGCATGTGCAGATGGGCATTGTTGACAAACATTGGCTTTTGCATTTCAATGAATGCTGCTAAAATGCATGCTGTGTTTTTCTTGCATGCAATACAATCACATCTCAGTAGGAACTGATGCATCTAAAGCAGGGCTGTTTGAAGGAATTTGGGGGCCCCAAGCAAAATTGGGGGGCCCCCAATCACCCCCCCTCCCGCACGTAAAGCCTACATTAGCGCTTCACAAATTTTTTACACCCATGTACTTACTCTTCCCCAGTCCCTATGTTTCTCTATTCTCACCTCCCCTTCTTCCCTGTAGGCCGCCGTTGTAGCGTGGCCAAGCTCCTCTTCCTCCTGTCAATCCGGTGTTCTATCATTATGGGTCCTTTGTCCCCTATCAGATAGTGCCCGGGCACCGTGCGGTACAGGAGATTCAGTTTCCTGTGTTCCCGGCTGGACTGAAAGGAAGTGAGCACTCAGTGTGCACTTCCTGTTAGTCCGGCCGGGAACAGGAAACTGAATCTCCTGTACCACGTGTGGTACCTGGCCGGAATGACAGGACTCCAGGAGGTAGGAGTAGGAGCTCGGCCAAGCTACAGCCTGGGAAGGGGAAGTTGGGGGCCCCAGGTCAGCTCGGGGGCCCCAAGCAATTGTTTATTTTGCCTGTCCTGTAGCGACGGGCCTGATCTAAAGAAATCCAAAACGAAACAGGTCAAACAGCCTAAAATGGTCATCCACACTGCACCTGAAGAGAATCTGCAGAGGAAAAACAAAGCCCGACTGCACAAGCCTAAAAGCAATAGGGATAGATCTTCCATCCAAAACAATATAGGTCTCTGTGTGGCTTTTTTTCTTGATGTTTTTATTACACATACCCCTCACTCCATTTTCATATCCAATCTATTCTTTTTACTGCCAACCTTTTACGATGACAACCAATTTTTTTCTTAAAGGCCATCCTAACAAACTGGACTATCGTCAGTCTGTTCTTGCAGCTCTGAAAACTACGATATTTCCATTTAGCAGATTCTGGTTCCTCCTGTTTATAGTGAAGATTCCACAGTCCCAATAAAACACTTATTTGTGCACCCTACGATCTGGGAATCCACCAGGAGAATCGGAACACAAGCTTTGTAGTAGCTGAAAGGAACTGGGAATTCTGATTAATGTTGATGTCTTACCAGTTAAAGCGGATTTCCACCCAAAAATTGAACTTCTGCTTTTCGGAACCCTCCCCCTCTCGGATGTCATATTTGGCACCTTTCAGGGGAGAGGGTGGTGCAGGTATTTGCAGTCACTTCCGGGCATAGACTCCTGTGGGAGTCACGCCGCTCACCCCCCCCCCCCCCCCCGCGCTGTCTCCTGGGAAACACACTGGTCCTAGGAGAGAGCAGGAACCAGTGAGGGCTCACCGCGATACTAGTTCATGTTCTGTAGGGAACCGGGCAGAGAAGCCAAAACGCTTTACTTCCTGATTCCCTCACCGAGGATGGCGGCGGGGGCAGCCGAGAGACGAGAGATTGCTCGGCCTCGGCTGCCGTCATCGCCGGCCGTTGGACAGGTAAGTGTCCATTTTTTAAAAGTCAGCAGCTGCGGTATTTGTAGCTGCTGGCTTTTAAAAAACAAAAATCGGGTGGACCTCCGCTTTAAAGTTTAACCCCATTTTTGTTAAGGAAAAAAAAAATCTCTCTGGGTGATCGATGTATATGGCAGGGATTTTAATTTCTCTAAAGTTTTCTCTGTTTATTTCATTATGTTGTTTGGATAAGATTTTGAATGAAAGGCCTGGTTAATTAGAATTGCCTGTTGCACTTTCGGTGTTTTATTGAGAAAAGCTGCGGGGTATGCATCCCCTCAGAAGTATTTAACCCTTAGGGAGTATGCTCACCAAAACTGACATTCCTTATGCCGGGGTTGCCTTTGACCTGTAACTTAGTGCAAACTTCTGGGAAAATCAGCGAGCCAATCATACAAGCAGGAAATTACATTTTTGGAGATGTTTTGTACACCAGCTGGGTACAGAAATCCTCCAGGTTTCCATATTGCATTGAAGTTTACAGAAACTTACAGCAACTGCAGATTGGATAGGAAAGGTAATTTTTAATGACATTCAATTACACCATGACTTTTGTAACAACTATTTAACAGCTTGCCGACCATGTCACAAACATATACGTCCTCAGAATGGCATATATATATATATATATATATATATATATATATATATATATATATATATATATATATATATATATATATATATATACACACACACACGCACACATATATATATATATATATATATATATATATATATATATATATATATATATATATATATATATATATATATATATATATATATATATATATATATATATATATATACACACACACACACACACACACATATACATATACATACACGTTGCTTTGAATTTTGCACGCACAAGCTGTGACCGTGCCCGCTGGACCCGTGGACTCGATGTCTGCCATGCCCGCTGGACCCGCAAACTTGATGTCCGCCTGTGTCCCACGATTATGTCACGGAGCTGCAGAACAGAGGGATGCCTGTGTAAACAAGGCATCTCCCTGTTCTGCCTTGTGACAGGACACTGATTTTCTGCTCCCTGTCATCGGGAGCGATGATCAGTGTCGTGTCAGTGGTAGCCCAGCCCCACCACAGTTAGAATCACTCCCATGGACACACTTGGCCCCTTCCTAGCCCCCTACTGGTTAACCCCTTCCCTGCCAGTCACATTTACACAGTAATCACAGTAATATAGCACTGTATATCGCTGTATAAATGACAATAGTCGCAAAATAGCGTCAAAAATGTCTGCCTTAATGTTGCAGTCACGATAAAAATCGCAGATCACTGCCATATCTAGTAGAAAAAATAAAAATGCCATAAAACTACCCCCTACTTTGTAGACGCTATAACTTTTGCGCAAACCAATATACGCTTATTGCGATTTTTTTACTAAAAATATGTAGAAGAATACGTATTTTTATATATTTTTGGGGATATTTATTATAACAAAAAGTAAAAAATATTGCTTTTTTTTTTTCAAAGTTGTCGCTTTTTTATAGCTCAAAAAATAAAAACCGCAGAGGTGATCAAATACCACCAAAAGAAAGCTCCGTTTGTGGGGGAAAAAAAGGATGGCAATTATGTTTGGGAGCCACATCGCACGACCGCGCAATTGATTTTTGGAAGGTTCAGTGAGAGATCCTACGGTAAAAATATATTGTGCTTCACCTTTAAAATGCCTTGGAAGAGAAAACCTGTCAAGCAACTCTGCGGCATTACAGGTAAAAAAAAAAAAAAAAAAAGAATCTAACTATAGAAGAACAATATATTCCCCGTTTGGCCTGATATTTTCAGAGCGGAAAAGTAATTGCCATTTTATGATGTGAAAAGAGTAATTAAAATGTTTTATTGACAAGTTATGATAGAGGAAGATTACATTCTGGCACGGTTGTGCTGAATGTCTCCAGCTACAGAAACAATGCCTGGAAAATGAAGCACCTGCAAGTTCTATTCACACAGTATTACAAGGGAAGAGATCACATGAATCTGATCACCTGGCTGTTTTAGAAACGTTAAACTATTACAAAATAATGGGAAAACCCTAGATGTGACATCAATGCAAAGCTTACAAAATTGACAAAAAATAAAATAAAAATTCAAGTCTACCTGAGTGACCCCTCTGACAAAAGCCTCTTCTGCTAGATGGGCTGGACCATCCACGGTCTTGCCATCATCCTCTGGTCCCCAGCTGGCACTGTAGATATGGATGTGGTTAGGATTGAGACCCAGTGATCTTGCTTCCACAGCATCAGTCACTTCACCATCTAACATTCGAACACCTGCCCAAAAGAAGAATAAAATTCTGCATCATGGAATGCGGGACTAAAGTTTTTCTTCAGTGTTACATACATGAAATATACAGATTGAAAGATGAAGATTCACATGCAAAAATTAACCAAGATAGAAACACCCCTGCTGGCATGTGAAAAAATGTTACCGTAAAAACCCAAAATAACCGATATGTGAACTGGACAATCAAGTTCAAAGAGCAGCTGAAGACAATCTAGCCAAACAGATTTTGGGGAAAAGACATTCAGCCAGGTTAGAACTAGGGTTGTCCCGATACCACTTTAAGACCGAGTACAAGTACCGATACTTTTTTTCCCAAGTACTCGCCGATACCGAATACCGATACCGAATACCGACAGCGGCACATGTGTCAGTAGTTTTTTTTTTTATCTTTAACAATTTGTTTTAAATTTTTTTAAATGTTTTAAATTTTTTTTTATTTATAATGCTTTCTTTTCTTTTTTTTAAGGGGGGGGGGGGGGGAGGGTGGACCGTGTCAGTGTGTTTTTTCTTTTATTTTCTACAATATTTTTTTTTATACTTTTTTGGTTTTTTTTTAGCCCTGTTGGGGGGCTTTGGTGAGACATCAGGGGTCTTAACAGACCTCTGACATCTCCCCTTTGAGACAGGGAAAGGGACTAAGGACACATGTTCCCCAGTCCCTTTCTCAGCAGCATCAGCTGCGCTGAAAATGAATGTAGAGAAGACAGCTTCATTCATAAACTGAAACATTGTAATCACAGTTTACAATGTTTTAGTTATGTGAATAGACAGAGTCAGTGATCACTGACTCTGTCCATTCGGAGCAGTAAGGAGCCGGATTTACCGTCTCCTACCCCGCTCTCCATCCTGACATTTCCAGGGGGTGGAGGAGGAGCACGGAAGGGGAGAGATACACGGCGGGATGCACGGCGGGATACACGGCAGGAGAGAGAAACACACGGGGGGATACACAGAGGGAGAGAGAAACACGGGGGGACACGGAGGGAGGGAGAGAGACTGCAGCAAAACAGAGGGGGGCTGGAGGACACAGGACAGTCAGCTGTGATCGTGTGTGGGGGAGTTACAAGCACCGATCACCGCTGATTTTAAAGCAGCTGAAAGCCGCGCAGGGGGGGGGGGGTGAAGAGAGAAGTGGAGAAATTACTTTTAAATCTATACAGCGCTGATCGGTGCTTGTAACTTCCCCACACACTGATCACCACTGACAGTACAAGTATTGGGTGAAGCATCGGGAGCATTTTCCTGAGTACAAGTACTCGGGCAAATGCTTGGTATCGGTCCCGATACCGATACTAGTATCGGTATCGGGACAACCCTAGTTAGAACACAAATCTGATCACTACTATCCCCCTCTAGGAAAACATCATGACCATTTGCAGCATGTGTGCTCGACTCGCTCCTCCCAGTGCCTAAACATGAACATTTGGGTAGCCTAGAGCAGTGGTCATCAACCCTGTCCTCAGGGCCCACCAACAGGCCAGGTTTGCAAGATAACAGAATCACATCACAGGTGATATCATTTGCTGCTCAGTGATTGCAGTATTCTAGTCTGCATCTCCCCAAGGTAAAACATAAAACCTGGCCTGTTAGTGGGCACTGAGAATCGGGTTAATGACCATTGGTCTAGAGTGGTCCATTTAGGACTGAAACTGTGCCAAAACCATTTTCATGATTCACAGACTACAACTGCAGGCCAGATTGAAATGTGAAACCCAACCCCCTCCCCCAGCCATAACTTTTTGACCACCCACCTAATACTCAGAAGGTCCCCCTTTTTCCCCACACAAACAGCCATGGCCCATCAGGCATGGATGCCAATAGACCTCTGATGGTAGGCTGTGGTATCTGGTACCAAGCTATCAGTAGCCAAATCTTTCAAGTCCTGTAAATTGCAAGGTGAGACCTCCATAGATCAGACCACAGATGCTGAAAAGAGGCCGCTGTCATCAGAGAATACCATTTCCATGAAGGGGTGTACTTGGTCAGCAACAATGTTTAGGCAGGTGGTATGTGTCAAGTAACATCCACATTAATGGCAGGACCCAATGTTTTCCAGCAGAACATTGCCCAAAGCTTCACACTGCCAAATTGCCTTCTTCCTACAGTGCATCCTGGTGACATCTCTTCCCCAGGTAAGCGACATACACACACCCGACCATCCATAATGTAAAATAAATATGTGATTCATCAGACCAGGCCACCTTCTTCCATAGCTTTGTGCTCCAGTTCTGATGCTCATGTGCCCATTGTAGGCGGTTTTGGCTATGGACACAGGTCCCCTGAATCAACTTCAAGGACAACATATTTACTTGCGGTCTAATATATCCCACCAAAACTTCAGATGCCATTGTACAGAGAAAATGTTATTCACTCAATCTGTCAGTGGTCAAAGTTATGGCTGATTGGTGTTTTATCTAAAACCAACCCCCCCCCCCCCATTTCAGAAAAAGCAGGAAAAAACTCTGTATCCTTTACTTCCTGTTTTTCGGGCACCACAAGAAGAGGGAAAACTCTCTAAAATTCTCAGATAGTTGTAACCAGAAAATTGCCCCCAATTGACAATTCCCTCTCGATTCCGGCTTTGGTGACAAATAAAAATCAGCGATTTTTTTCTCACTTTCAATCTTGGTGGCATTTAGCGATGAGCTCAGTCATTTTTGAATGATCTTCGGAATCCGTCTTGTTGAGGAAGGATGAGCTGTGGCGTGTTCGCAAAGTCCACGTGCAGAGCCCACCAGGAAGTCGGCCCTGCGCTTCGCTAATCACAGGCAGGGAGACATTGTCCCGCTGCTCGGCTGCAGAGATCAGGAAATGTCTCACTGCCTGTGATTAGCGTAGCACAGGGCCGACTTTCTGGCGGGGTCTGCACGTGGACTTTGCGAACACGCCAGAGCTCATCCTTATTGTTGAGCCCACCAAGAAGTGGCGGGTTGATAATCTGCAGTGGGGGACACTGCACGTCCCACAGCTGCAAGTTTACAAGAAGCATGTACAAATGCAGCTGAAGGGTGGGGAACGCCTTAGCTGCAGATGATTGGGCGTTTACAGGTGATCAATACCTGGTGGGCTCGGGCACATAGGTTTTCGAAGAGCATGCAAAAATGATTGAGCTCATCGCTAACATCAATGTTACCGGGACACTATAGAGTGAATCTCCCTAGTGGAGAACACAAAAAACAAAGATCCTGGTAGAGCAGTGGTTCACAACCTGGGGGTCAAATGATAATTTGCCAGGGGTCACCGAATCCTGGGCTATTCCTGAAGCCCGCACTGCTCTCCCAGCCTTTTTGCAGCCACCCAGCAGGGCTGTCCCTGGAGCCAGCGGCCACAAACTCAGCCTCTTCGCAGCTGCCCATTTAGTTCACAGCATGGCTGGGGGCAGAGACTAGAGGTTGGCTGACTGGTGAGGAATGTGAAGTGGGAAGGACTAGGGGAGACCCCATCTCCTGATTTCGGCATAGGTGTCACTGCTGCGAGACACCACAAAGTTGGAGACACCGTTAGTGTGATTATAGTTGCCATTAAAGTTGCCATTAAAAGGACTCAGGGAGCGCTAAATGTCTGTGGTTTAGGCACAAATTACTTGTCTTGCCTTGGGTGCTGACAACCCATGCTACAAAAATAATTTTACTGTTAGGGGTCCCACAACTTGGAAAAGTTTATCAAGGGGTCACGGGACTAGAAGGTTGAGAACCACTGTGGTAGAGGTTCCAATACTCTGCTCTATCCTCTACTTTCAACCGTTTATTTGTCTAGGTGTACTCAATGGAATTAAAACAAACAGTCACTAGGTCTTCTTTTTTTACATTTAATGTTGACAGCAAATTGGCTCAAAAAAGAAGCTCCAAAATCTGATGCAATGTGGCTTCAATTAAAAGGAAAGCTTGTGAGAGATATTTATAGGCTGCCATTGCTTACCAGTTACCTGTCTGTCGCTTTGATCTAAAAAAGCTGGCAAATTAGAAAAAGGGTATATTCTGAACATCTGATCTGCATATTTATTTCAGGTTCATTTAAAAAAAAAAAATACTTAAGCCATTGAAATAGAGTGACTTGCTGGCAACTAGCATTCTCCAAGGGAGAGGTCAGCAGCAGCCACCATACTCCTACACTACAGGTTTCCTTTAATCTCGGAAAAAGCCAATTTTCTACAGATGGGAACAACCACATTTCCTACTGATCAAAGAAACGAATATAAAAATTAAGATTACATTCAAAACGCTATAAGGATCCAACTTTTATTGATCTAATGTACACCAAGCTTTAATTGGCTGCTCTGTAGGACTAGAATTTGCACATCAGTTTTCTTTGAATGGTCATGCTGAATTTCCCAGTTTTTAACCAAAATTATACAATGATCAGTTTGCCAACAGGCCAAGAGGACTGAACTGAAGAGACATTAGACTTTTTTTTTTTTTTTTAAATAACATAAATGCAATATGTTTAAATATATCTCTTAATTTTTTTCATCTCTAAAATGCAAACTTTTTTCTAGAATTTTTAGACTTCCTGTTCTATGGTGGCTAGGTTTGTTCTGTGTGGATTTGGCCAGTAAGGTCTATCACAACACACTATGGGCCCCCTTCTTTCTCTTTGTATATGGTTGCTTGCAAGGAAGAAGTGCAGTGATTAACCCTTGAGCTGTCTGTTGCGTGGAGTATTGGGCCCATTGGAAGACATACCTTTTTGTAAACTTCAGAAGCTGTTGGATCGCTTGTAATTTAAGGGGTCGTTTGGTAAAGGTGAGCAGATTTAATGCACTTGGGTGTGGAGCAGTAGTGGCCCATCCATTAGGGGCGCTGCCCCACTAATCTACATGCAGGGTGCCATACGCATCGTTTACAATTTATTTTTCTTTTTGAGAAGCACATGATTAGAGCCAGAGGCGACAATTAGCTTTAAAAAAAGGGTGGGCTTGGGGCGCAGAGCACTGCCTTCTGAGCTCACCCAGTTGTGTGACAACAGCGAATTAATATTAGCCATTGTCTTCCTGATTCTCCTCCCGGCCAATCAGAACTTGCGTCCTGAGACCCGATTGGCCGAGAGAAGAAGCAATCTTATTGGCCACTGGCTGAGGGAAGCCACTGAGAAGGAAGCCGCCGTGAATCCTGAGAAGCAGATAGGGTAAGTGCAGGGCTGACCAACTGGCAGGTGGATGTCTCGTTTGTCTCGTCACCCCCAAAATATACAACACCAGCCGCCACTGGTGTTAAGTAAACACACTGGATTGCAGGGCGTGAAGAGCACTTTGATGAACACCTTATTTGTTGAACGATGCACAGTATTTTTGTGAGTGAAATCATTTTTAGAAATATTTTTATAATGACGACAACAGTGAGCACTAGGAATTTTCCTCCTCTTGAGCTATTGTAATTTTGGGAACAAAACGTTGAATGAGAATCCTTTTAAGATTGAATGTTGCAGAAAAAGTGGCGGAACCCCCATTTACCTCATATGTGTTGGAAATATTACTGAAGACAGCATTTTTGGAGTAGTGTGTGTTTTGGGACAATTATATGAATTCATGACCAAGTTTTAATGTATTTTTTCCTGTTTTGGCAAGTTTAAGGTAGAGGTATTTATTTTGAATGAGTTATTAATGCTGCACTGTTACTTTGCTTTTACTTTTACACTGGGAGGGGGTTGGACTTACTAAAGGCAAACAGGATGCGCACTGTGCAAGTGCAGTTGCACTCATTTTCCCCAGAGCTTAGTGAATGTGGCGAAGTTTCATTTTGTAAAGTATACCTAATCAGGTGTACAGAAAGTAAAAATAAAACTGCCTTTTGCATGCACATGATTGGATGATGGAAATCAACAGAGCTTTACCAAATTCACTAAATTCTGGGGAAAAGCGTGCAATTGCGCTTGCAAAGTGCACAGTGTATTTGGCTTTTTAATAAATCCACACCAATGGGTGTCATTGACTAAAACTGGAGACGACTTAATCTGAAGAAACTGTGCATGGCAACCAGGGATGGACTGGCCATTGGGACTACAGGGAGTTTCCCAGGGGGCCGATGGCTCAGTGAGCCGACTTCAGTGACAGCAGACTGCCGCCCCCTCGGCTTCTCTGTCTCTCCCTCCCCGCAGCGTTCACCTGGGGGGGAACAAAGAAGCAGGAGGAGGACCAGAGGAGCAGGGACGACGACAGGGGAGCATGGGGGGAGGGGACAGACAGCTGACTCAAAAGCTATGGCCTGGGAGTTTCTCACTTCTGCCTAATCTTGTCCCATAAGGGGGGCACCGAACTGATTCTTTGCCCCGGGAGAAATAATGTCTAGCTTCTCCACTGGTACTGCCTATAAGAGTACCAGTACCAGCTGTTCTACTTTAATAAAGTAGAACGGCTAGTGAAGAGGGAGAGGGGGCTTGGGTGGCCCGGGGGAGGGGGGTGCGGGAGTTGTCCAGCCGCCATGGGAGAGACCTGTCAAAGTGGGCCAGTCTGGATTAAGTCCAGGTCCCAGTCCAGCCCTGATAGCAACCAATCAGCTTCAATCTTTACCTTGTTCAGTTAGGCTTTGCAAATGAAATATACAAGCCGATTGGTTGCCATGCTACAGGTTCTATTTGCTCCAGTCTTAGTAAATTCCCTTCATAGAGTTGAGCATGTGACCATAAAAATACGACACTGCCTGCTCTGAAAACAATGGTAAGAGACTGTTGCTCGTTTCTATAAAGTAATTTCTACATCAATTGCCCCCTAAATTATATTCTGAGCGACATGCTTACCACCAATCTTGGCATTATAAGCTATTCCAACACCGCAAATCCCATTATTTGCAACTGCTGCCACCTCACCCGCACACCGCGTACCATGCCTATAAAATAAAAAAAAGGCACACAGTTTAAATCACACAAATCATACTGGAAATAAAGTTTTTGCATACTGGATTTTAAAGCAAAGCAAAATGGTTAACTGTGGATACTTCCTAACATTTCTCGAGCTCCATCTCCTAATAACAATTCACGTTTATTCTGCAGGTAAAGAAAGAAAAAAAAAAATCTATGTGCCTGCCAATGTCAATGAGAAGGGTAATTCTATACTGAGGTGTTTGTTTAAAAACTTCACATTTTATCCAAAGAAGAAACTGAAGTCTGTGTGTTCCTGGAAATGCATTTTTATTATACTTATCTATTTGCAGATGTGTGTTAGCATTGATTCACTCCGCTTGCACTCAGGCCCAATCCAATCACAGACAGGCAAGATGTCAGTTACTGCTACTGTATCACACCAAGCTGTGACCAGGACGGAGTCTCCGCAGAGTTGAATGAAGAGCTGTATTGTGCACACAGGACATAAATCTCATGTGTCTGCTCCATTTTGTACCATGGACAGGATCCACAGCTCCGAAAGACAAACAGTAAAAGTACATGAGCTTGGCAAAGGTCTATTGGCTTTCCAAGAGCCTGTCCATTTCATTAACCCCTTTTTCAGGTTCTGCTCAACTTCTCCAAGGTAGTAAGTAGTACACAGATCTAAAATTGGAATCATTGTATATTTCACACACTTGTTACTGCAATTTCTAAATGGTAATTTGTGGCCAATGACCAGTGCATCAGACTATAGGCATGATGAAAATAAATGGAGAGCACATCACTAATCACTATCAAAATCGATATTCTTATATACAGAGTATTGAGAATGAGGTTGCTCAAGGCAACAAGAACAGTTGTTCTTTTAGACACTTTTAATCAGGTTTTGTATGTCAGAGGTCAACTGGAATCTTTGATGGAGGAGGGCTCTGGTAAGAAAATAAGGTAGATAAAAATGTATCGGCAGGGTGTATTGCTAGCCACAGTATACTCTAAGCCAGGGGTCTCCAAACTTTCTAAGTAAAGGGCCAATTTACTGTCCTCCAGAGTCTACGAGGGCCAGACAGTGGTCAGTGGAAGTTGAAAAGGTCCCGACGTCAGTGGGAAAAACTTAACACCTCATTGTTTGTTTCAGTAGGAGTAATTGTGCCCTGTCATTGGGTCCCATTGTTGGTGTCATCACTGATGTCATTTTGCCCCATTGTTGGTGTCATTGAGAGAAACTGTGCCCCATTGTTGGTGTCATTGAGAGGAATTGTCCCCCATCTTGGGGAAATTGAAAGGAATTGTGCCCCATTTTTAGTGTCATTTTGAGGATTTGCGTCCCATCGTTGGTGTCATTGGGCCCCAGTGTTGGTGTCAGTAGGAGAATTTATGCCCCCTTGGTTGGTGTAATTGAGAAAAACTGTGCCCCCTTGTGTCAGTAAGAGAAATTACGCCACATTGTTGGCATCAGTGGATGAAATAGTGCCCCAAGGGCCGGATAAAACCCAAGCAAAGGGCCGCATCTGGCTCCCAGGCCACAGTTTGGAGACCACTGCTCTAAGCAAAGGATAAAAAGACAAATCGACATCTATTAAAGCAGCTGGTCCATTGCAAATAAAGGCTTGTCAATCCAGTCTATATCCTTTGCTCATGTTAGTGTAATTTTAAAATTACAATAAAAGCTGTTTTACAGTATCTCACTATTGTAAGTCTGTTCTTGCATACATGTCCATGTGGATTCTGTTCTGAGGAGATCACCTAGGGTTCTATTGTATTTGGATTATTGGCTACCGTGATTGGAGCACTAGAGTGCCATCTGACCTTCCAATACCAGGGGGTTAAAGTAGATGGTGGGATGCTCTCCTTTGGAGATTATCACCAAGTGGCCTGTTACGGTTTGATTATTTGCATGTTGGTGAATGGAGAGATATATCATTTATATTTTGGGCACTTAATTTATATGGAATTTTAATGCATGGTGTTGGAGGAAGAAAAATGCTGACTATGACCCCAAGAACATCATCCCTACAGTCAAGCACAGAGGTGCTTTGGGGCCCTTTCTTCGTCAAGTACAGGCCGACTTTGCCGCATTCGGGTGCCAATGGACGGGGCCATGTATTGTAAAACCTTGGATAAGAACCTTCTTCCCTCACCCAGAACACTGAACACGGGTCGTGGGTGGGCCTTCCAGCATGACAACTACCCCAAACAAACCGCCAAAGCAACAAAAGAGTTGCTCAAGAAGAAGCCCAATAAAGTCATGAAGTGGCCTAGCCATTCTCCAGACCTTAATCCTATAGAAAATGTATGGAGGGAGCTGAAACCAAGTTGCCAAGCCACAGCCAAGAGGCCTTAAAGGGGTTGCAAAGGAAAACCATTTCCCCCCCTAAATAGCTTCTTTTACCTTAGTGCAGTCCTCCTTCACTTATCTCATCCTTCGATTTTGCTTTTAAATGTCCTTATTTCTTCTGAGAAATCCTCACTTCTTGTTCTTCTGTCTAACTCCACACAGTAATGCAAGGCTTTCTCCCTGGTGTGGAGAACGCCTCTTGAGGGGGCGAGCAGGAGTGTCAGGACGCCCACTAACACACAGCTCCTTTCTCTATCTGCAAAATAGAGAGTGTCCTGACTTGCCTGCTCGCCCCCTCCCCCCTCAAAAGGCTTTCTCCACACCAGGGAGAAAGCCTTGCATTACGGTGTGTAGTTACAGACAGAAGAACAGGAAGTGAGGATTTCTCAGAAGAAATGAGGACATTTAAAAGCAAAATGGAAGGATGAGGTAAGTGAAGGAGGACTGCACTAAGATAAAGGAAGCTATTTATGGAAAAAAATGTTTTCCTTTACAACCCCTTTAAGGCATCTTGGCTGTGGCTTGGCAACTTGAAGTTTCAGCTCCCTCCATAAAAAAAAAAAAAAAAATTCCTTTACAACCCCTTTAAGGATTTAGAGAAGATCTGTAAAGAAGAATGGACCAAAATTCCTTCTGGATTTTTGGTTGATATTCTGTGTCTATCATTTAAAATACACCTTTGATAAAAATGACAGACCTTAATTTTTGTAAAAAAAAAAAAAAAAAATTATATATATATATATATATATATCTTGTGCTTTTTTTTATATTGCATGTATTTTAGTTGTTTGAAAGGTACAGTAGTCATTTGTGTATTGGGCACAATACAATTTTGATGATTTTTGATGCATAATCCAAACTTGAAAGGTGCTCACAAATTCCAGTTATCAACACTCTCCATTCAATGAAATGGGAATTCAATGAAATGGGCACAACTATTATGAGAATGAGAAAAACATTATATATTACCATTTTTATAGGATATACAGTATACTAATTATTGGGCATTCAATACAATCATGCAATTATATTTGAATATGAAAATAAAAAAACAGGATCAATCATTTTTTTTTTTTACATTTGGTTTATCTGCCTTCTGCTCAAACAGACCAATTCCCAGTTATGAGAAGTTTCTAAAACATGAGAACAAATTTACAGTTAATCCACTCATAGCTATAAAGTGGAGAGTGGGGTTTCAGCCCAATGTACACTAGTATAGCACAACATTAGAAATTTGGGGATTTTCTTGAGCAAGTTTACAAGCTTTGTGAGCCGGACAGCCCATTCATTTCAATGGGCTGCCCTACGCTCAACAAACATGGCAAAGTAGTTAATTTTCCTTTTTAAACTTTGCCCATTCACGCTTGCACAAGAACATGCATCTTACTTGCGATTTTTGGGGTGCCATTAACAATGGCACCAGAGGCGTGATAATTTTTTTTGTGCGTGTCATCAATGAGCGCAAATTGCGTGATTTTTCAAGAGTTGTCCCACTACACTAGTGTGAACAGGGGCTTAGTTAGCAGTTTGTGACTGACCAAGACCTGCACTGATTGGCTCCTGACATCAACAATGAAACAGATGCTGTCCATCACAAGCTCTAGATCAGTGGTCTCCAAACTGTGGCCCTTTGCTTGCCTTTATCAGGCCCTTGAGGCCCCAATCCCCCACTGATACAAGGCACTATTAATTGGGCACTATTTCTTCTACAACAATAGGGCACTATTCATCCCACTGACACCAACTGCAGGGCCCTATTCTTCCCATTGACACCAATGATGAGGCACAATTCCTTGCCCTAATACCAACAATGGGGTACTATTCCTCTCACCAACACTAATGAGGGGGCCCAATTTCTCCCAAAGACGCCAATGATCGGGCCCTATTTCTTCCTCTAATACCAAAACTCCCACTAATATCAATGATAGGGCATTCTTTACCCACATTGACACCGGGGCATTTTCTACTTCGACTGGCCACAGTTCGGCCCTCTCAAAGTGTAAAGGACAGAAAACTGTCCCTTTGCTCAGAAAGTTTGGAGACCCCTGCTCTAGATCATGGGAATCAAACTGGCAGCCCTCCAGCTGTTTTGAAACTACAAGTCCCATCATGCCTCTGCTTGTGGGAGTCATGCTTGTAACTGTCAGCCTTACAATGCCTTATGGGACTTGTAGTTTTGCAACAGCTGGAGGGCTGCCAGTTTGAGACCCCCGATCTAGATACTGTGTATAGCTGGAAACACACACCCCAAAAACAAGGAGACGTCTTTGATGGTTGTTCACTCAAAGACGTGTCTATTTCTACAATTTGATTCTACAGTAGGTGGACTTTAAATTGTTTCATTTTTTTTTTAAACAAATCCAGCTTTAAAAAAAAAAAACACAACAAACAGTAGATTTAGGTTACCGGAGTTCACAATCTACATCCGATGAGAATGATGTTAAACCTTGAAAAGAGAAGGCCAGCTTTCAGTCTCCCGACTTTAAAGATGGAAAATATGGCATACCAGCTGTGGTTACAACCTTCACCTTGACATGATTGCGGCGGCTCTCCAATCAGGAGAATTATAGCACATTAGTTTGAGCCGGACAGGCCAGATAAAATATGACAGCTAAATAGATTTTACAATAAAGCACATCATTTTAACCCTGGTGTCAAAAATCTTACAAGTCCATTTTCATGGCGGGCAGGTACTCGGTGGCACTGAATGCCATTTTCAAATCCGGCAAGCTGTAAAATATGCTGCAAACCAGTCATTTCACAATGACAGGAGCAGTCAGCATTTTTAAACCAGAACATAAAGTCAAGTGTTGTGAAAGGTATATCCTATGGGGCCACAATCATAAGAATCCTGCACACCGGCATAAAACTGCACAATGCTAGGCCCTTCTCTCCTGGGTATCATTTGTAGCTGCAAACTTCCTGCATTGTAATCGTCGTGCAAGTTTTATAAGCAGAAACGGCTTGAGAATTTTCCTATAAATCACCCTTAAAGCAGCTTATTTTCTGGACCGTGTCAGAATGGGGGAGGAAAAAAATGACTGATGGGATCCAGCTATGTCCAACGCTGTGCTAGAGAGAAGCTTGCAGTAAAATAGACGTAAAGCAAAATCACTGTCATAGTTGAGAACATTAAAAACTATTCCTGTTACATTCTTGCGGACAAATGCCATCGATCTGATTTCCTAGGACAGGCTTAAAATTTAGGAGACCTACCTTTGGAAAGGTTTTCTTCTGGCTTACAAAAAAATCTCAAAGTGAAATTCAGTAAATGGCTTAACAAGCAGGAGAAATAATGTTTAGGTGTGAATGAGCCTATTAAGAATAATAGGATTTTCATCTTGAGTATTGTCATGCTTTGGGAGTGATGAAACAAAACTCTTATGTGTGAATGGGGGCTAAATGAACAGTCAACTTGGTGGCTTTTAAAGTTACCTCTTGGTTGATAAGTTTGCCATTGCATGCTTTGTGGCCACATAGACATGCTCAGGTGTGAATGTGGGTTCAATCTGGGTCCCACTTTGTGGCTTTCTATGTAGCCTCTTGCTTGATCATTGAACGCCATCATTACCTCTAACCAATGAGCAGGGAGAGGACTAGAGGTTGAAACAATGTGTTTTTTTTCTCTGGCTGATGCCGATACTTAGAAACCGGGCAATGGCCAATATATGATGCCAGTTTTTGCGGCCGATATTTTAGGCTGATTTTTCTTTTGCCGATTGGCACAGATTGGCACTGGCAGGTGGCACAGATTGGCACTGGCACAGATTGGCACTGGCACAGATTGGCACTGACAGGTGGCACAGATTGGCACTGGCACAGATTGGCACTGGCAGGTGGCACAGATTAGCACTGGCACAGATTGGCACTGGCAGGTGGCACAGATTGGCACTGGCAGGTGGCAGAGATTGGCACTGGCAGGTGGCACAGATTGGCACTGGCAGGTGGCACAGATTGGCACTGGCAGGGGGCACTGGCAGGTGGCACAGATTGGCACAGATTGGCACTGATAGGTGGAAATGATTGCACTGGCTGGCACTGATAGGCACAGGCAGGTGGCACAGGCCCGTGGCACAGATTGGCACTGGCTGGTGGCACAGATTGGCACTGGCTGGAACTGACAGGTGGCACAAATTGGCACTGGCAGGTTTCACACTGAGCCGATATAGTGCAACTGTGTAAAACTGATATATGTAACTGAATGCAGAGAGACCAGCTGTCAAAATAATTTCGTGGTGATGTCAGGGTGGGCGTGACCAGGGTGGTTGGGACCCAAAACACCAGCCAATGATTAGGCTGCTTAAGAAATACACGTAGTGGCCCTCCTAGATCCCATCACATTGGCTTGTGTTTGATTGCTGCTGGGTCCCGCCCACCCCCGACATCAACGCTGAATTTTGACAGCTGGTCTCTCTGCATTCAGTTACATAAGTCAGTTTTACACACTCTGGCAAGCGTCAAGCGCTGCTCTGCCAATGGAGTGTGGGTAACACTTGTGGGTCGATGGGGCACTTTATGGCCTGTGTTAATCGGCCGAATTTGTATAATAATTGTCCAATGCCTAATTTCTTAAAAAAGGCCAAATATCGGCCGATATATCGGTCGACCTCTAGAGATGACTCGGCAAGCTACATCATCCTGACTAGCCAAGGTGTGCATACCACATGAGTGGTATCAATTGCCAAAATTCTACTACTACCTACAAAAATTACTGTGAAGCTGGATACTTCTAGGCTCCCTGAGTTTCTGGGACCCTGACAATACCCTTGCGGAAAAGAGGAGCATGCTGCAGCAGCAGTAAACATTCGGAGTCTAGCTACAATACAGTTCTGGTATTGCATCTGAAGTCCAAACATACTTACATGGTTGGGTTGTCTTCCCGCCGGTTTGACCCTCCACACTAGTCCCAGTTTCTCATGGTGCCCCTTGGGAAAATGAATTATCCAACCCTGTCTTACATGAATTTCAGTTCTCCCCCAATAGCTCCAACACTGACCATGGCTGTTAGCCCAACATTTTATAAAGAGTAGGCTGGGTTCTTCTGGATGATTATGACTTCGCTCAGGGCAAAGATTAAGCAGTGTATTATGGGTCGCTTCTAATTTTTGATGCAAACTTACCGTCCAGTAGAACTTGCCCTTATTACCTTACAAAAGAAGCCTTGTTTATATACTTTTGCATTTATGTTTGACCCATGTTTTTTGTCACACCTTAGGTTCAGTGAACAGTAGTCATCTAGGATCCCTATTACCACTACTTTTGCCTTATGCCGCGTACACACCACCGTTTTGTTGATGATGAGAAAAATGCAATTTTTGAAATTGGTCATTAAAAACTATCGTGTGTGGGCTCCAGAGCATTTTTCTCGACGTGAAAAATGGGCATTAAAAATTTAGAACATGCTCTAATTTTTCTCGTCGATTTTCAGATCGTCGTTTTTCACGTCGTCAAAAACGGTCGCGTGTACGCTTTAACAGCGGCAAAAAAAAAGAGATTTTTAATACAGCTTACCTGTAAAATCTTTTTCTTGGAGTACATCACGGGACACAGAGCGGCATTCATTACTATATGGGTTATATGGAGTACCTTCAGGTGTAGACACTGGCAATCTCAAACAGGAAATGCCCCTCCCTATATAACCCCCTCCCATAGGAGGAGTACCTCAGTTTTGTAGCAAGCAGTATGCCTCCCAAAATGGTCCTCAAAAAAAGAGGGGTGGGAGCTCTGTGTCCCGTGATGTACTCCAAGAAAAAGATTTTACAGGTAAGCTGTATTAAAAATCTCTTTTTCTTTATCGTACATCACGGGACACAGAGCGGCATTCATTACTATATGGGATGTCCCAAAGCAATGCTTACAATGAGGGGAGGGAGAACATCTCCAAGACAAAAGGATTTAATTTAGAGATATACTCAAATCATAATAAATCCAACTTAGTTGAGAAAAATAAAAATTTTTAAATTTAACTCGAACAAGAGGAGCCCCCGGAATCCGAGGGTCTCAAACTGCAGCCTGCAGCACTGCCTGCCCGAAGGCAGTATCAGTATTCCTTCTTACGTCCAACTTGTAGAATTTTGTAAACGTGTGGACAGAAGACCAGGTTGCCGCCTTGCAAACTTGAGCCATAGAGATCTGGTGGTGTGCTGCCCAGGAGGCGCCCATGGCTCTAGTAGAATGAGCCTTTAATGATACTGGAGGAGGCAACCCTTTCAAGCCGTAGGCCTGAGTGATTAATTGCTTAATCCACCTAGAAATGGTGGACTTTGCAGCTGCCTGCCCCTTCTTGGGCCCATCCGGTAGAATGAACAGCACATCTGTCTTCCGGATCTTCTTTGTAGCTTTAAGATAGGCCTTCATGGCCCTGACAATATCCTTGGTATGCAGCAACCCTTCCTTTCTGGAAGTAGGTTTAGGGAAGAAGGATGGTAATACCAAATCCTGGTTCAAATGAAAACTGGATATGACCTTCGGAAGGAAGGAAGGATGAGGGCGGAGAACGACCCTGTCCTTATGAAAAACAAGATATGGTTCCTTACAGGATAAGGCTGCCAGCTCCGAAACTCTTCTTGCGGAAACTATGGCAACCAAAAATACTAACTTCCTTGTCAGTAGAACCAAAGGAATATCAGCCAACGGCTCAAACGGTTGTTTCTGTAAACTTTGACAGAACAAGATTTAAATCCCACGGACAAAGCGGGGATTTAACTGGAGGTCTAATACGTAAGACCCCTTGAAGGAAGGTCTTAACCAGCGAGTGGGTGGCCAGCGGCCGCTGAAACCACACTGACAGAGCAGAAATCTGTCCTTTGATTGTGCTTAATGCCAATCCTTTATCCACTCCTAGCTGGAGAAAACTTAATACTCTATCGATGGTAAATTTGCGAGAAAGCCATCGCTTGGACTCACACCAGCCTACATAGGCCTTCCAGACCCTGTAATAAATCACCCTAGAGACCGGTTTCCTGGCTCTGATTAGGGTAGAGATTACTTTCTGAGACAGACCTCTACCCCTGAGAATCAGGGATTCAGCTTCCAGGCCGTCAAATTTAGATGCCGTAAGGCAGGGTGGAGGATCGGACCTTGCGATAGCAGGTCTGGCCGTAGAGGAAGAGTCCAAGGGTCTCCCACTACCATCCTTAAGATTAGTGAGTACCATGCCCTTCTGGGCCATGCTGGAGCTACCAGGATGACTGGTATGTGCTCCACCCGGATCCTGCGCAGCAGGCGGGGTAGTAACTGGAGCGGGGGAAACGCATAAAGAAGTTTGAACTGATGCCAAGGGCAAACCAACGCATCGGTTCCGCAGGCCATCGGATCCCTTGAGCGGGACATGAACCTGTCTAGTTTCTTGTTGAGTCTCGATGCCATGATATCCACGTCCGGCACTCCCCATCTTTGGCAGAGTGCTTGAAAGACTAGTGGATGCAGAGACCATTCCCCCGGCCATAGAGTCTGGCGGCTTAAGAAGTCCGCCTGAAAGTTGTCCACTCCTGGAATGAATATTGCCGATATGCAGGGCACATGAGCCTCTGCCCATAGAAGAATCAAGCTCACCTCTCTCTGAGCGGTTTGACTCCTGGTTCCCCCTTGGTGATTTATGTGTGCCACGGCCGTGGCATTGTCTGATTGAATTCTCACCGGGAACCCCTGCAATCGGACGTCCAAGCCCTGAGGGCTAGTCGAGCAGCTCTGAGCTCCAAGATGTTGATGGGCAACTGCTTCTCTGGCTTTGCCCAAGTACCTTGGCGAGTGCAACCATCCAAAATTGCTCCCCAGCCCGTCAGGCTGGCGTCTGTGGTCACTATCTTCCAAGCCACTGGGCTGAAAGACCTCCCCTTCAGTAGATTCTGAGGGTCTAACCACCAACACAGACTTTGTCGGACTCTTGATGAGAGCGGCAACGGGATATCCAAGGCCTGTGGCCTTCTGCTCCATGCTGACAGGATGGCTGCCTGTAGGATGCGAGTGTGGCTCTGGGCGTATGGTACCGCCTCGAATGTGGCCACCATCTTGCCTAGTAACCTCATACATAGGCGAATAGTCGGTTCTTTCTTGCTTAGAACCAGTAGGATTAATTCCTTGATGGCTTTTACCTTCCTCAGAGGTAGGAACACTTCTTGTTGTTCTGTGTCTAATCTCATGCCGAGATATTCCAACTGCTTTGTGGGCTGGAAAGCTGACTTTTCTCGATTTAGGACCCAGCCGAACCTCTCGAGGTATTGGACCGTGAGGGCCACTGCTCGCTCCAAGCCGGGAGACGAGTGATCTATGACTAGGAGGTCGTCCAGGTATGCTAGGATCGTGACCCCTTGGATCCTTAGTTTGGCTAGGATTGGAGCTAGGACCTTCGTGAACACCCGGGGGGCCGTAGCCAACCCGAAGGGAAGCGCCACGAATTGGAAGTGACGCGAAGCCACCATGAAGCGTAGATATCTTTGATGTGGCTGATAAATTGGAACATGAAGGTAGGCATCCTTTATGTCTATGGACGCCATGAAGTCGTCCTTCTGGAGTGTGGCAGCTGCTGACCGCACGGATTCCATCCGAAATGAGCGGATCTTTAGATATGCATTTACCATCTTTAGGTCCAAAATTGGCCTGACATCTCCATTGGATTTTGGGATGATGAATAGGTTGGAGTAGAAACCCAGCCCCTGTTCCAGGACTGGTACCTCTACTATTACTTCCTGGGAAAGTAGATGATCTAATGCCGATCTTAATGCGGCTCCCTTTTCCGGATCGTTTGGAATCCTCGACTTCTTGAAATGAGGAGGAGGAAACCTTAGGAAATCTAATTTGTAGCCTGTGGCCACGGAAGACCGTACCCACTCGTCGGGAATGCTGGCTTCCCAAATCTCTGAAAAGAGTCGCAGCCTTCCCCCCACCTTCGTGGGTGGGGGCGCCCCTTCATAAGGTTGGCTTGGGGGCTGGTTTTGCTGGTTTGCGAAACCACTGCCTTTTGCCTCTAACAGCCTGTCCTTGTGATCTGCTGTTGAAGCCGAAGTTTGCTTTTGCAGGAGGCCGTCGATACTGCTTGGCATTAGAGGGCCCCTGCCCAGGGGAATACTGTCGTTTAAACGCAGGTCCCTGAACCTTCTTCTTAGTTGGCAAGAGAGTACTCTTGCCGTTTGAAATGGTCTGAATGTATTTATCTAGGTCTTCTCCGAAGAGTCGTCCTCCATGGAAGGGGAACCCTACCAGGAGCTTCTTGCATGGGGGCTCAGCCTCCCAGCTTTTTAACCATAAGAGTCTTCTCATATGGATAAGGGATAACGATAAACGTGACGCTTGCTGGATAGAATCCTTGATTGCGTCTACCGTAAAACATATGGCCTTAGGGACATCCGAAAATTTTTCTGCCTGCTGGGCCGGAATAAGTTTAAGCATCTGCTTAAATTGATCCGATAATGCTTGAGCGACCCCAATCGCAGCCACAGCTGGCTGTACTACTGCCCCTGCAGTAGTGAAGGAGTTCTTAAGTAGTGCTTCCAAGCGCTTATCAACTGGATCCTTGAACACCTGTATGTTTTCTACAGGGCATGTTAACGATCTGTTAACACATGAGATGGCTGCGTCCACTGCAGGAGTAGCCCATCTTTTGGAAAATTTTTCTTCCATAGGATATAGGACAGAGAACCTTTTAGGTGGTAAGAAGATCTTATCTGGCTTGTTCCAATCTTGGAACAAAATTCCCTCTAATAGAGGATGGATCGGAAACACAGCATTGCTTTGAGGCGCCCTCAGTGAGCCCAAAGCTGAAACCGTCGATACCTGGAGATCTGGTACTGGCAAGTTGAATGTCCTATGGACCAAGTCCGACAATCCTTGAATCCACCAGCTCTCCCTCAGGGAGACTGCCCCAGACTCCTCTGTATCCGGGTCTTCGATCCCTGAACCTACTTGGTCCGTGTCCAAGAGGTCGTCCAATTCCCCTGAGGAAAGGACCTCCTCTTCTGAGGGTCCGCGCTCGGGCGACGGAGATCTATTCCGCTTACTGCCCCGCATAGCTGCGGATATCATTTTTTTCCCATGCTTTTCTCATCTCTTTTAAAGAGGTGAGTAATACCTCCTCCGTGACCATCTTAGGGTTGGACTGACCCGCGTCAGCTCCAGCCCCAGATCCCGATGGCCCCAAGGCTCCCTGTAGGGAAAACAGCGGCATACCATGGTACAATACCGAGGTACACCTGCTACCTATTGGTATTTGGAACTATAAAAGTTAATTGTCCAAACACCTGTTTGGGGGATAAAAAAATGCTTCCTCTCCCCTAGATGACTTTTTTTTTTTTTTTTTTTTTTTTCGTTTTTGTTTCAAATCCAGGAAAGAAAAAACATTCTGTCCCCCTGAGTAGTATTGCAAAGAAAAACTATGAGATGGAAAAGAAACAGCCTATTTCTAGGCTTGACAAAACAGTCCTCTGAAGACTGCAATATCCTTTCTGGCCACTGTGTGTCCTCGGCGCCCCGTGCTGCCGCTCTGGTCTTTCTCCTCAGTTCCAAAGTATTGATGGAACAAACAAGGAAGGGCCGCCCCTTCCTTTAAGCCACTGACCCGCCCTTCCCCCCCAGCAACCTCAAACAGGAAATGCCCCTCCCGACAGGGGGAGGGGGGGGGGGATTTTGGGAGGAAGGGACCTCTCTGTTCCAGCAAACTGCGGCCTGCAGCCTGGAACCATGAGGAGGCCAGCGTTTTGCCTGCTTGCAGGCTCTGAGGAGGAAGACTGAATGGAGCATCGCCTGGAGGCCTGCAGGTAAGCAAAGCTCTCTGACACACACATATATTTTTATATAACACAGGCCCCACTCAATGCTTTTCCAACACTACAAGGGAGGTCACATCTTATGGGGAATAATACATAGAGAGCCATCCTATCTTTATGATATGTGACTAGTTTGCCAGATGCAGTGCATAACTTTAGGCATGTCCCCTGTGACCCCCCAGAAAAAAACCTGCTAAGAACCAAGTTCCGCAAGTTTTCCCCTCACTTACCTGCTCCATGCCGCAGGACTTTGCCAAGCAAGAGGCCCAATCTTCCCCCATCTCCGTGGGGATGTCTAGACCTTCAGGCCCTGGGTTCCTATGAAGGATCCACTGTCCTGGGCCCATATAGCACCCTGGCAACAGAAAACTTTAGGTACCCAAAGGTTTCTAAGTTCTGGGCCCAGGGTCCAGCTCTCTAAAAAGAAAAGCATTATGGGCTATACCCCAAGGGTTTGGGGTCCGGTTACTGACCACTTTAGCGCTGAGGCTTTTTTGGACAGAACCGGTAGCTCACCTAATCCCAAGGATGCAGAGGCAAGCTAAACCATGACTAACACCTAAGACACTGGCGTAAAAACTGAGGTACTCCTCCTATGGGAGGGGGTTATATAGGGAGGGGCATTTCCTGTTTGAGATTGCCAGTGTCTACACCTGAAGGTACTCCATATAACCCATATAGTAATGAATGCCGCTCTGTGTCCCGTGATGTACGATAAAGAAACATGCATGCTCAGAAGCAACTTATGAGACGGGAGCACTCGTTCTGGTAAAACTAGCGTTTGTAATGGAGAGCAGGAAGACTGAAAAGCACGAATCGTCTCTCATCAAACTTTTACCAACATGAAATCTTCAGCCCAAAGGGTGGCGCCATCCGAATGGAACTTCCCCTTTATAGTGCCGTCGTACCTGTTGTACGTCACCGCGCTTTGCTCGAGCAGTTTTTTCCCCAATCGTGTGTATGCAAGGCAGCCTTGACAAGAATCACGTCGATAAAAACATTGTTTTTTCCATGACATTAAAAATGGTCGTGTGTACGGGGCATTACAATGTACCCAACTACTACAGTTCTTGTGTAGAGACACCACAGCTCGTACCTGCAGTAGGAACAGCTCCCATGTTCAAAGTGGGAAAATTCAGGGGGGGGGGGGAATGTCCTAGCTATGAAGAGACTTGAAGATAGAAAAATACCTGACAAAATTGTTAATCAAAAGCTTTTATCTAAAGCTGCATAATTTTTCTGATATAATTAATAAATAATCAGACTACAGTGCATGGCAAAAAGCATTTTAACATTTTCTTTTTTCCTTCAATGATCAGTTTGCATCAATCTGAGCAATGTAATGGAAGTCTTGAGAGCAGGCATAAGATATAAAATTGGATGGCAAGTTCATTAGGCCAGGGAAGCAATGTTCCTTGCACGCTTCACTTCCTGTAAAGGCCTCTGGTCAGGAAGCACTCGAGAACTGGAGAAAATGATTGAAAATTGTATTGTGTGCCGTTATAAAAAATGGCTGCATTTCTAGTTATCTTGAATTTTACACTGGATGCACAATGTGAAAGCAGGTTTCTAAATAAAAGGTTAATTTGTGCTGAATTGTGTAAAATGATATTGTATAAAGGTTTTAAAATTAGTCTTATATGTAATAAGATAGTATTAGTGTTACAGGCAAGGTTGAAGCCATACATAATCAAAACCTATGCATAGCAATAAAAACAACTCTTTGATTTACTAAAACTGGAGAGTGCAAAATCTGGTGCAGCTGTTCATAGAAACGAATCGACTTAACTTCAGCTTGTTCAATTAAGCTTTGACAAAAAAAAAAAAAAAAAAGTTTTGAAGCAAATTTGTTTCCATGCACAGCTGCACTAATTTCTGCACTCTCCAGTTTTAGTAAATCAACCCCCTATACTTTATATAGTCAAACTTTGTACTATTGCCCCTCTTTTTAGTAGGATATACAGACCTCTATAAATGTACTATTTTACCTTCAAGTGGTATCTGTGCAGTAGATTTACACAGGGCAGCCCTCTTCTCAGGTCCCTCTTCTCTGCTCCTGGCCTCTCCCTCCTGTTGGGTGCCCCCACAGCAAGAAGTTTGCTATGGGGGCACCCAAGCCGAGCTGCAGCTCTGTGTGTCCATTTAGACTCGGAGCTGTGGTTCGGCCCGCCCCTCTCTCTCCTGATTGGCCAACTGACTTTGATCGACTGCACCGCTGCTGTGTCTCAGCCAATCAGAAGGGAGAGTGCCGGACAGCCAAATGAACGTGTAGACATCGCTGGATAGAGATGGGCTCAGGCAAGTATTAAGGGGGCTGTTGCACACATAGAAGCCTTTTTATCTTAATGTAAGGAATGCATTAAGATAAAAAAAAACTTCTACCTTTATAACCCCTTTAAAAAGGATCTTCCATCAGATGTGCCAAAATGTTAAAGTCAGCAGCTACAAAAACTGTAGCTGCTGAGATTTTAGAAACAGACACTGACTTATCCAAGGATAGAGTGCCGTCTTTACCTGGACCAATTCATCGGCCTTTGGGTCCCTGGTGCGAACTTCGCTTAATCCACTCCTCACCCCCTTACATGCCACAGTTGGCATGTGAGTGAGTGAGTGAGGAACTTGTATAGCGCAACACATGCGAACTGAATCGCCTCTGGGCGCTTAGTATCCTTTCCCTACTGTAATTTTTTGGGGGGGGAATGGGGGCTTCAATAGAAGTTGGACTTCCTGTCCCACTTCCTCCTTCCGCCCAGGGGACCACTAAGGCGATACATCCTATCACCTTTTGGCAGCCCCTCCCTGTAGGCGATCGCCTGGGACACCCGACAGGTCCCAGGCGTCGCCTGTCCATTTAGGGAGCGCTGCGCCCTTCGCGCATGCGCAGTGAGTGCCCGGCTGTGAAGCTGAAAGCTGTCATGGCCGTGTGCCCACCGTTACAATGGAGGCACCGGCAGAGAAGGGTGGAGAGGAGCGAAGCTCCGGATGGAGCGTTGCTGGACCGTGGAACAGGTAAGTGTATGTTTATTTTAAAGCCAGCAGCTACACTTTTTGTAGCTGCTGACTTTTACTAAACATAAAAAATGGCTGGAACTCCCCTTTAAAGGAGATGTTACATTATTTCTTTTCCCCACGGAATTGGAGTTATCCTTTTAAGCACAGAGGTAGTTATTTACTTGTATTTTTTTTGTAGTATTACAAGTGGCTTGGGCTTATGAAGTATCGTGACCAATTCTATTTTTCACACGGTAGAAGCAGCTGTCTTTCTTGCTGTGATCTTACATCACTTCAGTCATAAAATGCTGGGATGGGTTTAAAAGATGGCCTCCAAATGCATTCTTTTATATCTTCTTAATTGCTGTACTTCATCCCTGATCAACATGAATCTTATTTGCAGCACATCTCCAGCTTGCATACTTAAGCACTAATTGACTTGAACTGAGGATAATGGAGGCAGGGTTGGACGGTGTGAAACACCTGGCTGGGTGCATCTCCGATCACTTTCGCTGTCTAACTGTTTAATGAGCTGTGTGCTGAAGTTTAGGTTTGAAGATGTGGATGTAAACCATATGGGAGTTTTTTTTCCTACCCATTTTCGTAATATAGTACAGACAAATGAGTGGCTGCCAACTGCCCAATATGGTTTTGTTGATTTGATAACATTTTCATTAGAGATGTACTTTCAATTATTGTTGGCTTGTGTGATTGGTGGCTGCTAGCAGTCCCTAACTTCTGGTTTGGAGGACATGTACTTTTAATTGTGGAAAAATGGATATTACCGCGCTTATCAAAGGAGGGGAAACAGAGAGGGGAAGAAAGGGGGAGGGGAAATGAAAGTGATGAGAAGTGGAGGTACAGCTGCGGCACTGGAAGGTGTATCAAACCATAAGCAATTGAAAATGGGGAGGGTAGTGCTGCGCTAATCAGTGGTGAATGGATAAGTGAATAAACAGGTGGGGGAGGGGAATGAAAGTAGGTGTAATTGAAATGAGGAGCAATATAGCCCAAATGGCATCAGCATAAAAATAAATATAAATGATCAGTGAACAATAACAGTAATGGTGCAAATCATATAACTACACAGGTTCCTCTTAATGTGATGAAATACACTATAAGTAATGGTGCAAAAAAAAAAAAAAAATCCCAGGTAACTGTGCTAAGTGACACTCCTATACTGGTGATAAACAGTCCATCAACAGAGTTTGAAAAATATTAGCAAAAAATATAAGTAAAATTTCAAAAGTCCAAGAAAGCAAAAGTGCAAGTGTAGGTCCGCAATATGGAGTGAGAGGAAAATGGGTATCCAGTGATCCTTTTAGGGTAAGTAAGGATGTCCCCTTACCTTACTGCTGTAAGGTAACAGCATATAGATCCAACCACATTAGATGGTTCACTCGATGGGCTCTGATCCAACAACGGCAGGTCCTCCTTGGAGTTCTCGTCCCAGATTGGTCAGTTTCTCGCCCCAAAGAAATAAAGCATCGATGGTGTGATACCGTTTTAAAAATTTTAATTCTCAAAGAAAATAGACAGGGGTACTCACATAATCCAAAATACAATTGAGCATGTAAAAAAGAGGGGCAATCTGTCGCCAACGTCACCTCCGATACCTCTCAGTGGACTCATGCGCATTCGTCACTATCATGTGACTTCCTCAGGAGTAGTGAGAGGCATAAATGGGATCCTTTTTATAAGGTGACTTGTTTAGTAGGCTGTGAGTGGACTCAGCTGTTTGCCATGTAAAAAAATAATTTTTTTTTTGCACCATTACTTATAGTGTATTTCATCACATTAAGAGGAACCTGTGTAGTTATATGATTTGCACCATTACTGTTATTGTTCACTGATCATTTATATTTATTTTTATGCTGATGCCATTTGGGCTATATTGCTCCTCATTTCAATTACACCTACTTTCATTCCCCTCCCCCACCTGTTTATTCACTTATCCATTCACCACTGATTAGCGCAGCACTACCCTCCCCATTTTCATGTACTTTTAATTGTCCCTGGTTTTCTGTACCGACATGTGCATCAAACATAACAAAAAGAAAAGCTGCATCATTTCTATTCGAATATACTCAGTGGACCAGGGTGTAGGCAGGTGCAGTCTACTTTCTGAATTGCAGGAGGTACACGACCGCAGTGACACTGCAGGGGAAGTCAAGAGGAACATAGTTTCTCTATGGTTTCCTGGCTCACTGGGAAGCTATTCAATTGGATGCTGTCATCCCATGTGACCCTGGCGGCACTCTTGGGTCAGACAGAGCCCATCTAAGGCCCTGGCACACATTATGTGTGTGGGTGGTGTAGGGATAGATCACCCATCTAACAGGGACAGGATTGGTGGTAGAGTGAGGTTCCAGAAGAGTAGAGAAAGAGCAGGGACACACTGTTCTTCCTGGAAGACTACCCGTTTGAGCACAGACCGGCCAGACTACATTCTATCCCTCGAGACAGACACTGTCGGAGTATCGGAGACATGTTACCCTGTTCTTTGCAACATCCTGTGAGTGCACCAGATAGGCTAACCCCAATTTTGTTAAATTAAATATCCCAGTTATATGGCTGCACATACAGCGAGGAAAATAAGTATTTGAACACCCTGCTATTTTGCAAGTTCTACCACTTGGAAATCATGGAGGGGTCTGAAATTGTCATCGTAGGTGCATGTCCACTGTGAGAGACATAATCAAAAAAAAAAAAATCCAGAAATCACAATGTATGATTTTTTTAACTATTTATTTGTATGATACAGCTGCAAATAAGTATTTGAACACCTGAGAAAATCAATGTTAATATTTGGTACAGTAGCCTTTGTTTGCAATTACAGAGGTCAAACGTTTCTTGTAGTTTTTTACCAGGTTTGCACACACTGGAGGAGGGATTTTGGCCCACTCCTCCACACAGATCTTCTCTAGATGAGTCAGGTTTCTGGGCTGTCGCTGAGAAACACAGAGTTTGAGCTCCCTCCAAAGATTCTCTATTGGGTTTAGGTCCGTAGACTGGCTAGGCCACGCCAGAACCTTGATATGCTTCTTACAGAGCCACTCCTTGGTTATCCTGGCTGTGTGCTTCGGGTCATTGTCATGTTGGAAGACCCAGCCTCGACCCATCTTCAAAGCTCTGAGGGAAGGAGGTTGTTGCCCAAAATTTCGCAATACATGGCCCCGGTCATCCTCTCCTTAATACAGTGCAGTCGCCCTGTCCCATGTGCAGAAAAACACCCCCAAAGCATGATGCTACCACCCCCATGCTTCACAGTAGGGATGGTGTTCTTGGGATGGTACTCATCATTCTTCTTCCTCCAAACACGGTTAGTAGAATTATGACCAAAAAGTTCTATTTTGGTCTCATCTGACCACATGACTTTCTCCCATGACTCCTCTGGATCATCCAAATGGTCATTGGCAAACTTAAGACGGGCCTTGACATGTGCTGGTTTAAGCAGGGGAACCTTCCGTGCCATGCATGATTTCAAACCATGACGTCTTAGTGTATTACCAACAGTAACCTTGGAAACGGTGGTCCCAGCTCTTTTCAGGTCATTGACCAGCTCCTCCCGTGTAGTCCTGGGCTGATTTCTCACCTTTCTTAGGATCATTGAGACCCCACGAGGTGAGATTTTGCATGGAGCCCCAGTCCGAGGGAGATTGACAGTCATGTTTAGCTTCTTCCATTTTCTAATGATTGCTCCAACAGTGGACCTTTTTTCACCAAGCTGCTTGGCAATTTCCCTGTAGCCCTTTCCAGCCTTGTGGAGGTGTACAATTTTGTCTCTAGTGTCTTTGGACAGCTCTTTGGTCTTGGCCATGTTAGTAGTTGGATTCTTACTGATTGTATGGGGTGGACAGGTGTCTTTATGCAGCTAATGACCTCAAACAGGTGCATCTAATTTAGGATAATAAATGGAGTGGAGGTGGACATTTTAAAGGCAGACTAACAGGTCTTTGAGGGTCAGAATTCTAGCTGATAGACAGGTGTTCAAATACTTATTTGCAGCTGTATCATACAAATAAATAGTTAAAAAATCATAAATTGTGATTTCTGGATTTTTTTTTTAGATTATGTCTCTCACAGTGGACATGCACCTACGATGACAATTTCAGACCCCTCCATGATTTCCAAGTGGGAGAACTTGCAAAATAGCAGGGTGTTCAAATACTTATTTTCCTCACTGTAACTTGACATGATATCCCCTTAAAAGATATTTGAAATACAAATCCATAAGGGGAACCCACATTATGCAATATGGTAAGCTCGCACCTCCTTGGGCCTAATATACATTGAGTCAGCAGAGCAACCTGTCAATGGGAACCCCATGAGGGTATTTATATATTCATTTTACTGTTTATACATGCTCCAAGCGTGTGACATCACTTCAACAGCCTGTTAACGTTGAATAATGGGGGGCCTAGGCTCTGTCCCTTACCTGTGGGGTGGAGAGCGGAACCTGGCCACACCTCCCCTGATGAACTCACCCACATCATATCTTTGTTGCCCTCCTCCCATGGTCTGCCCCAGTCCTTTGTGGGGTGGCGTCACCCCTCCAACACAAAGCCACTCCTACACAGAAATGCTACCACTGCTATCCTGGCCACTGCAAACCAACGAGGGTGGAAGCATAGCTTCTGTTATCTTGTTGATTGGCTGGCATGGATCCAGGGAACCCATACTCCTTCCTCAGAGCCATGAAGCGGTGTCACACCCTGTGTGGGGGCAGATGTTTGGCCGCCCCCATCTCTTTTAGACATCAGTTATCTTGCATACACATACGGAAAGTGGAGGAAAAAAATGCAGTTGCCTTCGAAATATAATCCAGCTTTATTGCATGCATGGCATACATGTATTTATACTTGATTGCGGCTCCAGGGGCTGTAAAATGCCAAGGTCTGATGTAAGGGATACTATACTGTGGATTGCCATTGTAGGCTACATATCCCCTAGCCCCACCCGACCTCCTAGTAGGTCTTTAAGACTACATTTTTCTGCATTAGGAAAAAAGTCTACTTGCTGCTACCCCAACCTCAGGAACCCATAAACAAAAAAAAATGTATATATTGCAGCTTACCAGTCCTTCGATGTGGTGCCTTTTTTCACCCAGTTTCACACACTGCACTTTAAAGAGAAGCAGCGTTGTCAGATTAGGTTATTCTTTAGGTTTGGACTACAAACACTTACTTCCCTTGTAGGTCACAAGATAGCAGAGAAAGGTGCCAACATAATTTCAGGCATCGGTTCAGTGCACAGGAAATCAGAACGGATAATACACAAAACTAATGTAGCCACTGCATCCAAGGACTGGTAAGCTGTAATAAATGATATGCTTATTCTTGGTTTTATATATACTTTTATAATTGCCAGCAGTTTCCAAAAAAGGAAAAAAATTGTGTTTTAGGGATAATTTATACCAGCCTCTGCATTAGAAAGTAGCGGCTGGTGCGTGGTGCAGATTGCGGCAACCCTGCAGTGCTGATGAGCTGATCTCGGCAGAGTGCACTTTTTTTTTTTTTTACTTTATTGAAAATAATGTCACACAGACATTTTATAAAGTTCCATCGGCCAGTGCGTGGTGTAAGGTGGTAGATCGCTTTGAACTGCGCTGTGCTGAAAAAAGTACTGCATGCAAAAAGGAAAAAATGCAATATTTAAAATGTTTGTTCTTCAGTTAGATATGCTTGAATTATTAGAAGCAGTGTACCAAATTGACATCCAGCATCAATTCTAGGCTAATGAAAACAAATCCATTAGTAAAGCAATAAATGTAATTTCACCTTTTAGCTTGTCCAAATTATGTTAAAATTTGAGTAATCCTTTAAACACAGCATCACGTTTAATTTTGCTACAATTACACACACAGCTCTAGCTGATAAAAAAAAAAAAAAACAGATGCCAGTTATGTTTAAAGCAGATATAAAGTACACAGATATATTGACAGATAATTGAGAATTGCAAATAATGCACTGGCAGCAAAACCTATCTTTAGCTTTGTGTTATCCCTGTATGGGCAGGATGGGAATAAAAGTGGATGCTTAGAAGGAGGTCAACTGGCATTGGGAGAAAAACCATCCCCAAACATCATTAACAGACTGGCAGAGCACAAACACCAACTGCCTGTGAAGAGATGATTAATGTATACTAACTTAAAGCCATTACCAAAAAAAAAAAAAAGAAAAGTGAGGCGACCACCAACCAAAAAATAAATAAAAATATGGAGCAGCAAAGTATTGGGGAGACGGAAAATAAAAAAAACTGTCAGAAGTTACATTTGGGACGTAACTGGACTTGGAAAGCTTTCCTCCCTGAAATTCAAAGTATATGTAAACCCTAAAAATTATTTTATTTGCTTCTTTTTCCTGTGTAAAATACAGTTGTGGCCAAAAGTTTTGAGAATGACACACATATTAGTTTTCGCAAAGTTTGCTGCTAAACTGCTTTTAGATCTTTGTTTCAGTTGTTTCGGTGATGTAGTGAAATATAATTACACACACTTCATACGTTTCATAGGCTTTTATTGCCAATTACATGACATTTATGCAAAGAGTCAGTATTTGCAGTGCTGGCCCTTCTTTTTCAGGACCTCTGCAATTCGACTGGGCATGCTGTCAATCAACTTCTGGGCCAATTCCTGACTGATAGCAACCCATTCTTTCATAATCACTTCTTGGAGTTTGTCAGAATTAGTGGGTTTTTGTTTGTCCACCCGCCTCTTGAGGATTGACCATAAGTTCTCAATGGGATTAAGATCTGGGGAGTTTCCAGGCCATGGACCCAAAATGTCAACGTTATCACTTTTGCCTTATGGCACGGTGCTCCATCGTGCTGGAAAATGCATTGTTCTTCACCAAACTGTTGTTGGAAGAAGTTGCTGTTGGGTGTTTTGGTACCATTCTTTATTCATGGCCGTGTTTTTGGGCAAAATTGTGAGTGAGCCCACTAGCTTGGATGAGAAGCAACCCCACACATGAATGGTCTCAGGATGCTTTACTGTTGGCATGACACAGGACTGATGGTAGCGCTCACCTTTTCTTCCCCCGGACAAGCCTTTTTCCTGATGCCCCAAACAATCGGAAAGAGGCTTCATTGAAGAATATGACTTTGCCCCAGTCCTCAGCAGTCCATTCACCATATTTTCTGCAGAAGTTCAATCTGTCCCTGATGTTTTTTTGAGAGAAGTGTTTTTTTTTGCTGCCTTTTTGACACCAGGCCATCTTCCAAAAGTCTTCGCCTCACTGTGCGTGCCGATGCGCTCACACCTGCCTGCTGCCATTCCTGAGCAAGCTCTGCACTGGTGGGCACTCCGATCCCGCAGCTGAATCCTCTTTAGGAGACGGTCCTGGCGCTTGCTGGACTTTCTTGGGCACCCTGAAGCCTTCTTCACAAATGCAGTGGAAATTTTTTTTATGGGATTAGGTTACATTTCATGGCAAAGAGGAACTTTGCAATTAATTGCAATTCGTCTGATCACTCTTCATAACATTCTGGAGTATATGCAATTTCCCATCTCAAAAACGGAGGCAGCAGACTTTGTGAAAATTTGTATTTGTGTCATTCTCAAAACTTTTGGTCAAATTCAGAGCTGCCCTGTGTCCTGTCTACACTTTCCGTGTTATCTCAAGGAGCTCGATTGGCCCTTCCAGTTCTTATCTTGAGGCCACAGATCAATAATCACCTATGTCGTAGAGAGTAGAAATGACACAACTCACAAATGTGAGGAGTTGTCGGCTCATGGCAGGATTTATGGTATATATGCATGCACAGTTCGCTCACGGTCAACCTGCAGGCCGAAAAATCTTAAAGATTCTTCTATCCACACAAAACGTCATGTATGGAGGGAATCTCCCCTACCAGCCAGCCACCCATCTGATAGATTGCAGTAACTGGTGAGCCGACAATTTTCCACCTGGCTCCTTCAATTTTTTATTTAAAGTTTGTTGAACTGGCTGGTGCAGATTAGGCAACCAGTGGCTCATATTCTGGCCAATTTAGCAGGAATTGGCTGAAATTTGAGCCTTTAGGAGCAGAGATGCATTTCTGACAGATCAACAGGTATTTTTAGTACTTGTAGGGCATTTTAATAGATACAACATTTGTAAATGTGCATGCTTTGCACAGATTTACTCAATATGTTTGTCCCTCTACTACCACCACTAAAGAGGATCTGATTTGGGACAATTTGACAAATCCCCAGAAAATAATTGGGTTCCAATATATTTTAAATAAAACTGATCTAATATCCTGTGTATATTGTTAAATGTGTGGATGTATTGTTCAGATGAAATGAGTCCACAACATTCAGGAACTACATTTCAGTGCTCGACAGCCATCTTTTATTAAAAAAAGAAAATAAACTTTAATGTAAACAGGGGTTTCCACCATCAGTTCAAACCTGAAAATAAATGATAATCAGCTTCTTGGCTCTCTTGCAGCCCACTGCTCAGGCCTCAGACTCAGACCTTTTGGCTCGCTCTTGCAGCACTACCGCTAAGGCCTCAGACTCAAATTTTTGGGTAGGTCCCTCAGACCAGCTCACTGTACCTACGGCGCTCATGTGCAATTCATGCGCTTCCCACATGCAGCCACTGAATATCACTTGCAGCTCTCTGCTGCATGGGGCCCTCTCGCTGTGCTGGATAGGCGTGCTCCTGTCTCCTGGGTAGAGTACACCTGTCTCCTGGACAGAGGACTGAACTATGGCCAAGTCCTTTATTATAAAAGCTGTGCAAACCTGCACACACACCCTGCTCGTCTCCGGTAAGCCCCAGACATATGATCAGAGACTTCGCCCCTTCCAAGTCTCTTTGTAGCCTCCAAACTCAGAACCACAGTACCCAATCTGGCAATAACCAAACCCAGGAAAAGCTGTGAAACCTTCTCGGCACGCTGGGCAACTGTGCCTTCACAGGTCTTTTGAGCTTTCTCCAAAACAGAATGAACCAAGTTTGCCATCTACACTGAGGCAACATTTCTACTTTTCTTCATATTGGTTTTAATTATAAAGATGACAATTGGAATTATTTTCTGTTAAACACCAATGAAGCATGCAAGTTATCTACAACCATTATCTCAAATATTTATTGTAATTATTATTCTATGGATGATATCTAATTTAAAGGGGTTTTAAAGGATTTTTTTTTCACAATAAGCATCCTTTACCTGCAGACATTCCTCTTTTCACTTCCTCATTGTTCATTTTTGCTCAGAAGTTGCTCTATTTCTTCTCTGTTCTGTTCACTTCCTGCTTGTCTGATTGTTACTCACCACCATGAAGGGAAGCTTTACTGCGGGGGTCAGTGACGTGCTCACCCCCTCCTGGGAACTACATATGTGCGGCAGGACGCTCTCTACGTGTTAAGAGACTTCAAGGAGGTGTGAATTACTGGGCATGCCGCAATGCATACTGGGAAATGTAGTTCTTACATGAACGAGTGCCGCAAACCAGGAAGTGAACGAGAGAACAGAAACTAGAACGCCGGAGGTGATATAGATGAAGGAATTTTATAGGCATTTACTCGTTTTTTAAAAGAATCATTACACTATTCCAGGGATATGCAATTAGTGGACCTCCAGCTGTTGCAGAACTACAATTCCAATGAGGCATAGCAAGACTCTGACAGTCACAAGCATGACACCCAGAGGCAGAGGCAGAGGCATGATGGGACTTGTAGTTTTGTAACAGCTGGAGGTCCGCTAATTGCATATCCCTGCACTATTCTGTCTGTCTACCTTGCAGACGTTTATTTTAGGCAAAACATTTTTTTCCTTTACAACTCCTTTAATTTAAATTTATACAATGTTGTAGATACACATCTTTGTCTTCTTAATATACACCTGAAGAAAAAAATTGTGTATTTTGAAACGCGTCAGGTGACAGAAAACACTTGCCCTCATGCTTGAACATTGAAGCTGTATTTTCAGATCTGTATACATTCCAATTTCTGTTTTTAATTTTTTTTATAAATTAATTTTGCATTATCTACACCTTAGTGTGTCAAACAATTTTTCTAGATCTATGCTTTCAAAGTCCACCCAGGAGAATTTCTTTCTGGTTTGTCCCTGCTCAGCAGAAACACTCTGGAGCCCCTCACTCTGCATTTGTGAGAATTCGGTGTCATTTTTACATGATACCTCTCCTCTTTTATTCTCTGTAGCTCCTGCTTATTATACAGGATTTATATAGCGCTCCTGCTGGATTTTTCTTCAAATCCCCTTGTGGAGGCTTCCATTTGTGGAAGGACGTTTTATGGTTACACAACCTATCACATTGCTATAATCTTTTTATATGGACTATAAAGTGAAGGACTCATGAATAAATGGTTGTGGAAGGAATCCTCTGAGTTTCCATTATTTCTTATGGGAAAATTTGCTTTGATATACAAGTGCTTTTTATTATAAGCATGCTTCCGGAACAAAGTATGCTCGCAATCCAAGGTTTTACTGTATATAAAAAAAAAAAGCACAAACATATATATTGTATTTGATTTGCAAAGAGCACTCAAGCTGACCTTAAACACACTACATTACACAATAGCCTTTAGGGACACATACTGTACACAACACCCAAGGAACACATACATAATAGGCTGTTACTGATTAAAATTTTCGTGTACGATTAATGGATGAATTTCTTTTTTTTTAATCGATTAATCGACTAATTTTGATTAATTATAACGCACATACAGATCCAACTACTTTTAGCTTATCTCCTTGCATTGTAACTCTGCATTAGCCAGTGGTAAATGTGGTATACACTATATACAATCACCTGTCACTAGTTAGTTTCCACAATCCATGACTTAACTTCACAGTTCACACAAATACGTTTTAAATTCAAACTGTAGCACCGACGTAAGTAATTTTTTCTTATTACACTTTAAGAAAAACGTAGAAACTTAATTTAACTTTAATTATAAAACGTATCTAGTATATTGACTGTCAGTCACTTTATAGTAGGCAAGAAGGCATCACTTTCGCCAGTCACGCAGACATACAGTACCAGAGTGTTTACATTTTCTGGAAGCAGACATGATCGTATTTTATTGACAATATACCCTGAAGAACTGAACAGTCTTTCGCACGGAACAGATGTTGTCGATACACAAAAAATTGTCTGCACAAAACTGCTTAGGACAGGAAAACAATGGTTATTTTTGCCCCCTTCCCCTGATGGAGCCTGATGCATCCTCCTGCTCCACAGATGCAAAGGTACCTCAATACAATGGGTGCAGTTTGCTCGCATCCAGCAGGGTAAGTCTCACTGTCCGGTGACATCAAGAATTTTAATCGATCAAAGGAATTTTGATCGATCAAAAAAATTAAAGATTAAATCGAGGAATTAATCTTTAATTTCCCCAGCCCTAATACATAACCATCGATAATTTTTTGGCCATATATGCATTCTCCATAAACAATATCCAGTTATGGATGTGATAAAATCAGAAGGAAATTTTTATTGATTGTACACAACTCTTTACAACCAGCAGTATCAATTCTGAGTAGCTCCCCACCGTGTAGCAAAAGTATATTCTGTATAGTAAGCCTTTCAATCTTCTAGCAATATAAGTTTTTTTTTTTTTGGCAAACACATAAATATTTAAGACTCGAGTAAATAAAGAGTTTCCACAGGCCAACTAAGTATTTTAAATTGCATCCCTGAAGTTAAGCATTAAACACTTTATTCCCAGCCGACCTTTAGAAAGACCCCATCAATTATAGAAAAACACAAAAGCAGGTCTTTCAGATTGAAGCCAAAATCTTTAATTGGTTAAATAGAAAAAAAATAAATTGGCCTAAAGCAAATGTGCTTCAAAAATAAGAAAAAACAGAATTGATTATTATTCATTAACCTAGAAAAGCATAAAGAGAGAGTTGAACCATGTAATGCTAAGCCTGTGTACCGTCTTTATAATAATGTACAACTATGCAAAAATATGTTAGCGGTGTTCAAGGTAGGAGATCTGCATCCATTAAGCTTGCTACCACCTTGTAGAGCAGCTGTTCTCAACCAGAGTTCAGTGAAACCATAGGGTTCCTTTGGAGTTTTCTAGGGGTCCCTTGAACTGACTGCTTGACCTCCTATTTGATGGTGCCTACATAGTTCTGAGGCAAATGCCACTTGTAATGACACCAATTATCTTTTTGGCAGTCTGTAAGGGGGGCATATCTTACCACCACTGTGGCATTTTTTTTCCCCACTGCCCATGATTGAATTGGTTCCGACATCTAAAAAATGATTTCAATGTTTCCTTTGGAGTAAAACGTTTGAGAAAGTTTGCTGTAGAGCAGGGGTGCCCAACTTTTTGTAGAGCAAGGGCCACTTAAGCGACTTGCTAACCGGTCGCGGGCCACAATGAGCCGAGCGGGTGGATGGCAGCCCACTCTACTCTATAGAGCCTACTCTATTCTTTTTTATTTTTAGCGGACCGGATTGGAGGTAGGGGTTTGTAAACGGACACAAGTCTATTTGCATCTGCCACTCCTTAGAGGTGAATGGAGGGTCAGATTGGGTCGGATTGACTGTGTGAAAGGGGCCTAAGGCTGCTTTCACACTGATGCACTGTTTACCCGCACGGCAAGTGCAGCACAGTTCACCTGTGGCTTTCATGCAGATTAGCTGCACTTTGCCATAGACTTCTATTATATCCTGTAGGTGTGGTGCTGCGGATCAGTTTAAAAAGCAGCACAGTAAGCCCAGTAACCACTTACCTTTAATAACAGTCTTCTATTCTATTCTTCTATTCTATTCCATAGCAGAGGTCGTGGGCCACATTAGAGGGCTCCGCGGGCCACATGTGGCCCCTGCGCCACTGGTTGGGCACCCCTGATGTAGAGAGTACCACATTATACCAGTAGAAAATAAATACCTTCAACATACTTCTAGAAATTATCCTTCTGTAGGCTTGTTATGTAAAGCACTGGTACACAGGAAAAGAAAATCATACATCATGCATACTCTGTATAAGAATTCCAGGACTGTTAACCACTTAAGGAACCGCCTCCTGCGCATATACGTCAGCAGAATGGCACGGCTGGGCACAAGCACGTACCTGTACGTCCTCTTTAAGTGCCCAGCCGTGGGTCGCGGGTGCGTGCCCGCGACCTGGTCCGAAGCTGCGGGACCCTGTTTGCCGCTGGAGTCCCACGATCGGTCCCCGGAGCTGAAGAAAGGGGAGAGATGTGTGTGTAAACACAGCTTCCCTGTTCTTCACTGTGGCGCTGTCATTGATCGTGTGTCCCCTGATATAGGGAAGCACAATCAATGAAGTCACACGTCCAGCCTCGGCCCCCTACAGTTAGAAACACATATGAGGTCAAACTTAACCCCTTCAGCGCCCCCTAGTGGTTAACTCTCAAACTGAAATTGTCATTTTCACAGTAAACAATGCATTTTATAGCATTTTTTGCTGTGAAAATGACAATTGTCCCAAAAATTTGTCAAAATTGTTCGATGTGTCGCGGTCAAAAAAAAAAAAAAAAAAAAAAAAAAAAAAAAAAAAAAATCGCTGTTCGCCACCATTAGTAGTAAAAAAACAATTATTAATAAAAATGCAATAAAACGATCCCCTATTTTGTAAACACTATAAATTTTGCGCAAACCAATTGATAAACGCCTTTTGCGATTTTTTTTTACCAAAAATATGTAGAATACGTATCGGCCTAAACTGAGGAAAAAAAACATTTTTTTAAATATTTTTAGGAGATATTTATTATAGCAAAAAGTAAAAATATTGAATTTTTTTCAAAATTTCGCTCTATAGCGCAAAAAATAAAAACCACAGAAGTGATCAAATACCAAAAGAAAGCTCTATTTGTGGGGAAAGAAAAATGACGCCGGTTTTGTTTGGGAGCCACGTCGCACTACCGCGCAACTGTCAGTTAAATCGACTTAGTGACGAATCGCAAAAACTGTCCGGGTCCTTTACCTGCATTTTGGTCCGGGTCTTAAGTGGTTAAAAGCCAAGGCTATACTGTATACCCCGAATAGATTTAATATGCAATCCAACATCTTCCAGGGTCTCTAAATTTGCATAAAGTTCACAAGATATTAAGTTTGAGCCTACCGAGCCTCAGAAAAGATTTCCAATAATTCAATACACTAGTTCCCTGGTTTTCAATTGCAGAGTTCAAGTACTTCCACAACATTGTCGGTTTTCAGGCATCCCCTTGGATTAAACAGCTAGGGCATTTGCTGAGCCAGCAATACTGATTCCATTTCATGTAGAATATGGAAGAAAACAAAAGCATGAGCTGTTTGGGGTACTTGGGGATTAGACTGCATGCAGAACTAAATGCTCTCAATCGGCATTAACCATTTTAATCCTTATGCTGCTAGCCTTAATACTGCATTTATCGGCATATACCGCGCACTTTTTTGCCCTGAAAATCAGGGCAAAATCGTGGGTGCGCTATATACGCCGATACCCACGCCGAGTTTGACCTACTGCACCGGCATATACCGAGTGCAGTACACGTGGGTATAGTCGGGCAGGCTCGGCTCCTCTCGCGATCACATCCTGGACGCACAGGACGTGACCGCGAGAGGAGCCGGGCCTGCCCGACTATACCCGAGTGTACTACGCTCGGTATATGCCGGCGCAGTGGTTCAAACTCAGCGCGGGAAGCTGGGATCGAGCGGGGAGGACACCGCAGAAGGACGCCGGACCCGACGAGGACGACACCACCGAAGCCGCAGACGGACACCGGACCCGACGAGGCCGCCGATGGACGCCGCGCAAGACACCAAAACTGTAAGTACGAAAATGTTTTTTTTTTACAGGAATGCAGGTCCACTTTAGGGGTGCGCGCTATACGCCGGAGCGCGCAATACCCCGATAAATATGGTAGATAGGAAGGTATATTATCGTTACTCGTTTTACATTTTATTTTTTACATTTCTTCAGTTCCTTCCTGATTTCTAGTCTAGGCCAAAATGTTATACATCATTTTCATGAGCATTTTTTTTTCATCTGGGGGAGGGCTTTGTCAGCTAAGCAAACCCTCCTCCCTGCATGCCTGAGCTAAGGGAGGATGAATTCTAGGGAGTAAATACATGAATCATCTGCCTTTTTTTTTTTTTTAAGATAGCGGTGGCTAGAAATGCTATGGGGGAGTTTTTCAAAGTGATTAATCACTGCTCAGATAAAGTTAAGTTCCACTTTAAGAAACACTAATACACATATAGCAGAAGTCACTAAATATATTGTTCTTGGAAGCACCATTCAAGAATGCTGCAACTGCTGAAAGGTCCTCCAGTAGGAGATTCAGTAAGATTTCGGTTTACAGCAGTTTCAAACGTAAAATCATGTCTGACTGGCCATTAAAAGCATCTGGAATGTCATCCTAGGCGAGAGAGGGAGCGGGGCCAAACATGAGCTTGGGTGCCCCCATAGCAAGCTGCTTGCTTTGGGGGCACTCAAAGGGAGGGAGGGGCCAAGAGAACCGAAGAGGGCACCAAGAAAAGGAGGATCTGGGCTGCTCTGTGCAAAACTACTACATTGGGCAGGTAAATATAACAAAACAAAAAAAAAATTCAAATAAAAATAACAGACTTTACAATCACTTTAATGCAAAACACTTATTTCAGAAGTAAAATGAGAATGTTCTACATGTACCAAAACATGTCATTAACATGGACTTCACATGGAGTCTCTATTTAGGTATTGAGTACTTGTTGGAACTGAACTGTTTCTTTATCGTTACATCACGGGACACAGAGCGGCATTCATTACTATATGGGTTATATGGAGTACCTTCAGGTGTAGACACTGGCAATCTTCAAACAGGAAATGCCCCTCCCTATATAACCCCCTCCCATAGGAGGAGTACCTCAGTTTTTACGCCAGTGTCTTAGGTGTTAGTCATGGTTTAGCTTGCCTCCGCATCCTTGGGATTAGGTGAGCTACCGGTTCTGTCCAAAAAAGCCTGCGCGCTAAAGTGGTCAGTAACCGGACCCCAAACCCTTGGGGTATAGCCCATAATGCTTTCTTTTTAAGAGAGCTGGACCCTGGGCCCAGAACTTAGAAAACCTTTGGGGCGCCTAATGTTTTCTGTTTGCCAGGGTGCTGTATGGGCCCAGGACAGTGGATCCTTCATGGAAGAAGAAGGTTCCCAGGGCCTGAAGGTCTAGACATCCCCACGGAGATGGGGGAAGATTGGACCTCTTGCTTGGCAAAGTCCTGCGGCATGGAGCAGGTAAGTAAGGGGAAAAACCTGCGGAGCTTGGCTCTTAGCAAGTTTTTTCTGGGAGGTCACAGGGGACATGCCTAAGGTTATGCATTGCATCTGGCAAACCAGTCACATATCATGAAGATAGGATGGCTCTATATGTTATATTTCCCCATAAAAAGTGACCTCCCTGGTAGTGTTGGAAAAGCTGTGAGTGGGGCCTTTTATGTACAAGTGTATGTGTGTGTCAGAGAGCTATGCTTACCTGCAAGCCTCCAGGCGATGCTCTATCCAGTCCTCTCCCTCATGCCTGCAAGGCAGGCAAAACGCTGACCTCCTCGTGTGTTCCAGGCCTGCTCCTCCACCCTGCCTTACGGCATCTAAATTTGACGGCCTGGAAGCTGAATCCTTGATTCTCAGGGGTAGAGGTCTGTCTCAGAAAGTAATCTCTACCCTAATCAGAGCCAGGAAACCGGTCTCTAGGGTGATTTATCACAGGGTCTGGAAGGCCTATATAGGCTGGTGCGAGTCCAAGCTATGGCTTCCTCGCAAGTTCACCATAGATAGAGTTTTAAGTTTTCTCCAGCTAGGAGTGGATAAAGGATTGGCATTAAGCACAATCAAAGGACAGATTTCTGCCCTGTCAGTGTGGTTTCAGCGGCCGCTGGCCACCCACTCGCTGGTTAAGACCTTCCTTCAAGGGGTCTTGCGTATTAAACCTCCAGTTAAATCCCCGCTTTGTCCGTGGGATTTAAATCTTGTTCTGTCGAGTTTACAGAAACAACCGTTTGAGCCGTTGGCTGAAGTTCCTTTGGTTCTACTGACAAGGAAGTTGGTGTTTTTGGTTGCCATAGTTTCCGCAAGAAGAGTTTCGGAACTGGCAGCCTTATCCTGTAAGGAACCATATCTTATATTTCATAAGGACAAGGTCGTTCTCCGCCCTCATCCTTCCTTCTTACCGAAGGTCATATCCAGTTTTCATTTGAACCAGGATTTGGTATTACCATCCTTCTTCCCTAAACCTACTTCCAGAAAGGAAGGGTTGCTGCATACCTTGGATATTGTCAGGGCCATGAAGGCCTATCTTAAAGCTACAGAGAAGATCCGGAAAACAGATGTGCTGTTTATTCTACCGGATGGGCCCAAGAAGGGGCAGGCAGCTGCAAAGTCCACCATCTCTAGGTGGATTAAGCAATTGATCACTCAGGCCTACGGCTTGAAAGGGTTGCCTCCTCCAGTATCATTAAGGGCTCATTCTACTAGAGCCATGGGCGCCTCCTGGGCAGCACACCACCAGATCTCTATGGCTCAAGTTTGCAGGGCGGCAACCTGGTCTTCTGTCCACACATTTACAAAATTCTACAAGTTGGACGTAAGAAGGAATACTGATACTGCCTTCGGGCAGGCAGTGCTGCAGGCTGCAGTTTGAGACCCTCGGATCCCGGGGGCTCCTCTTTTTTTGAGTTAAATTTAAAATTTAAGATTATTTTTCTCAAATAAGTTGGATTTATTATGATTTGAGTATATCTCTAAATTAAATCCTTTTGTCTTGGAGATGTTCTCCCTCCCCTCATTGTAAGCATTGCTTTGGGACATCCCATATAGTAATGAATGCCGCTCTGTGTCCCGTGATGTAACGATAAAGAAAAAGAGATTTTTAATACAGCTTACCTGTAAAATCTTTTTCTTGGAGTACATCACGGGACACAGAGCTCCCACCCCTCTTTTGAGGACCATTTTGGGAGGCATACTGCTTGCTACAAAACTGAGGTACTCCTCCTATGGGAGGGGGTTATATAGGGAGGGGCATTTCCTGTTTGAAGATTGCCAGTGTCTACACCTGAAGGTACTCCATATAACCCATATAGTAATGAATGCCGCTCTGTGTCCCGTGATGTACTCCAAGAAAAAGATTTTACAGGTAAGCTGTATTAAAAATCTCTTTATCTGAGCACCACAAACTAGAAACGCTATTCAATTCATTTGCAATATTTACAGCAAGCTCACCCATCTATCCATGTCTCCATGCTTTATTTTGTTTATAAATCACTCTGAACCCTCCCTCCCTGCCCCAGCATTTCAAGCCACAAGCATCTTGAGCAAGGGCAGATGATTTGTGTAGCATTTACTTCCTGGCATCCATCTGCCTTTAGCTCAGACATGCAGGCAGGTGCTTTGCTAAGAAAGGTAAAAGGTGAAAGGTAAAAAAACAATGCCCATGAAGACTCCTGGGGGGCAGGGATGTATGACCTAGGCCTAGAAACCCAAAAGCAACTGAAGAAATGGGGGGGGGGGGGGGGTTTGAAGCAAGTAAATATAATATACCTTCCTATTTACTAATGCTACCCTGTTTCCCCGAAAATAAAACCTACCCCTAAAATAAGACCTAGCGTAATTTTCTAGGAGGACTGCAATATAAGCCCTACCCCGAAAATAAGCCCTAGTTTAAAATCCTATAACCCACTCTATTACAGTAGTACACAATGTACAATGTGTGTGTTTCTGGAACATAAATGCAGGGAAGAGAGCTCCGGCAGGTCACAGAAGCGCAGAGCGGTGCTATATGAAGGTATTTGGCACAATTATATTACAGAAATACACACATGGTACATTATATACTACAGTAATAGAGTGGATTACAAGATTTTACAAGCATTTTAACTAAGTTCACACTGGGGATTCCTAACAGGCAGGTCGAGAGAGGGGAAGAGAAGACAGAACATTACATGGCAAGACCTACCCCAAAAATAAGCCCTACTGTGTCTTTTGTTGCCATAATTAATATGAGACCCGGGCTTATTTTCGGGGAAACACGATAGTAATATATTATTGGGGTGCTCAAATAATAATAAAAAAATTGACTACTAATATAACACCAGCCTGCCCACAACATCTGAATTGCTAAAAAATAGTGTGTGAACATATAAGAAAAAATTAGAACAGATAAGTTATTTTTAAGTGGTTTTCAAAGAAAACCACTATCCCGATTGTCACTATTGTGTTCTTGCACACATTTATTTTCAAGGACTTTATTAGGACTGGTTCAGTTCAGTTTTGTTTTGGCAATTGCATTATAAGCAGTATCTCTTCATGGTTCTGGTCCCATTCAGTTGGGTTTAGAGTCAATATATTAATTGGGTTTACACACTGTTGTTCATATTTGTTTCACAATACCCGTGGTCTACATTTTACTAGTGCACTTTATCATTTAAAACTACATTTATCCGATCTATTTTTTTCTTATAGGTTCCCACACAATTTTTTAGCAATTCAGATGGTGTGGGCAGGCTGGTGTTTATATTAGTAATCAATAAAAAATTTTATTATTAATTTTTGAGCGCCCCCATAAATATATTACTATATATTATTTTTTTTCACTACGTCTTTCCAGTTTGGTCAGTTGGGAATAGCGGCTTATATTTAAATTTAACATTTTTCATTTATCAGGCGCGAGATTTATACACATTTTGCAAAGCTATTGCAGGGAGGCGTATGTAGTGTATGAGCTACATGCAGGCGATAAAAAAAAAATTACAACAATTATATTCCAATCTATATTCTCATTAATTGGCTATTTTAGGGCTCTCTGTAAAGGTCTTCATGATGATATGCACTCATTTATTGTAGCTTGCATTCTATGAGAGGCTATCACATACAACTGTGTAATGAAAGGGCTCAATCGCCCATCGGCCCACAGTGAAAGCTCAAGTCTCGCCATATACATTGTATAACAACTCTAGGGCCGAAACAACTAATCGATTAATCAGCAACTAATCGATTATGAAATTAATTACAATTTTCATAATCGATTAATCGGCCAGTATCATAATGGAGTTAAAAAAAAAAAAAAAAAAAACTTAGCCTTTTATAGTACAAAAAAGCAAATCGCTACAATAAATATTACTTTCACTGTAGCACAGTAAAAAAATGAACCCCTTACAGTAGCGATTATTTGCTCTTTTTGTACTTATTTTAGTTTTTTTAACCCCATTATGTTACTAAACATCTCAGGCCTGGGTCACACCTCAGTTTTTTGGTGCTTTTTGCAGAAACACACTACAGTTCATTTACATGTTTTCCTATGGGACACGTTCACATCCATGATTTTTTTCCGGCTGCTGCGTATTTGGAAAGGGCAAGGACTTAACGCAAAACGGTGATTTTTTTTTTTTTTTGGTTCAATATACTTCAATGGAGAAGCTGCAGAAAAGCATGTAATGTGTTTTTGCGGCAATTTGTGTTTTGTAATCTGCCCAACAACAAATTGCGCCCAAAAAAATAAAAAATGCTATATAATTTTTTTTTAAGGCTATTATCCGATTAATCGAAGCAATAATCGGCCAACTAATAGATTATGAAAATAATCGTTAGTTGCAGCCCTAAACAACTCTTTGCCGTTTGTGCGTTTAGTTCCAGTTCTGCCAATAATAGGTCACCTTTACTCTGTTTTACTGCCTTTTTAATTACTAGTGATGATAAAGGTTATGTTTAACGACTTGGCTTAAAAAAAAAACATTATTCGGAATATGCGATTCACACACCATGATGGTCTTTAGAGAATTTACATTTCTTTATGACTCTTGGTCTTTTCTTATTTTTTTATTACATCATTCCCAGCACACAACTATTCAACAGACCTGGTGCCTATAATCCGTACTTAAACAGCGATAAAAATGGAATGGTCATGAAAAGTAGACACATACTGTATCTTAGAGCGGTTTTTCCTTAAGAATAATATACGGGCATGCTAAAGTACTTCCCCAGTGTCTCAAAAAGGTAAAAATAAAAATAGAAATAAATCTAAAAATAATTATAGAACAATGCAGAATTCTGTCAATGCTCTGTAATAAAACATGAATACAGTATGAGAGAAACCAGTAAGGGGAATAATGACTGCATATGTGCACAGGGACCGCATGCAGGAATACCCAATGTAATGTGTGCTGGTAACAACTGGAAACTTTAGAAATTGAGTGGTAATAATTTTTTGTTTTTATAGAATATATATATATATATATATATATATATATATATATATATACACACACACACACACACACACACACACACACACATATACACACACACATACACACACACATACACAAAGCGAGTTGCTGGAGTTTTTTGCCTTCCTCTGGATATAGGATTGTGTATATGGGATTGTGATTTTATACATTTTTTCCACTTGGATGGACTAAATAGACTTGTGTCTTTTTTCAACCTGACCAACTATGTAACCTAGTTAGACTAGACTAAAGCCAAGCATACACCAATATACACTATACAGCATGAATGGACATGTCTGCAGTGTCGGCTAATGTATTCTGAAAGCTGGGGCCGTCAGCTGTCAGAATGCCCAAACGGTGGCTGCATCCGACTCAACAAGCGCTCCTTCAATTTATTGATTAACTGCTTGCCGACCAGCCGCCGCAGTTATACGGTGGCAGGTGGGCTCCCCTGCGCGAGAGCCCGTAGCTATACGTCGGCTTTCACGCAGGCCACTAGGGGCGCGTGCGCGCCCCCGACTCCCGTGCCCGGCGGGCGCGATCACCACTGGGCACACGCGATCGCTCGTTACAGAGCGAGGACCGGGAGCTGTGTGTGTAAACACACAGCTCCCGGTCCTGTCAGGGAGAGAAATGCTGATCTTCTGTTCATACAATGTATGAACAGAAGATCAGTCATTTCCCCTAGTGAGGCCACCCCCCCTACAGTTATAACACACCCAGGGAACATACTTAACCCCTTCCCCTAGTGTTAACCCCTTCACTGCCAGTGACATTTTTATAGTAATCCAATGCATTTTTATAGCACTGATCGCTATAAAATTGTCAATGGTCCCAAAAATGTGTCAAGTGTCCAAAGTGTCTGCCATAATGTCGCAGTGCCGAAAAAAAAAAAAAAATCGCTGATTGCCGCCATTACTAGTAAAAAAAAAATATTAATAAAAATGCCATAAAAATACCCCCTATTTTGTAAACGCTATAACTTTTGCGCAAACCAATCAATAAACGCTTATATGTAGAAGAATACGTATCGGCCTAAACTGAGGGAATTTTTTTTTTTTTTTTTATATTTTTGGGGGATATTTATTATTATAGCAAAAAGTAAAAAATATAATTTTTTTTCAAAATTGGCGCTCTATTTTTGTTTATAGCGCAAAAACTAAAAACCGCTGAGAGGTCCCCACTGTGTGGGGGGAGGGGACTGACTGGGGGAGGTGACCGATGCTGTGTCCCTATGTAGAAGAGACACAGATCGGTCTCCTCTCTCCCTGAAAGGACGTGGAGCTCTGTGTTTACACACAGAGCTCCACGTTCCTGCTGTCACCGCCGATTGCGTGTACCCGGCGGACATCGCGGCCACCAGGTACACGCATCGGCTTACCAGCGATGCGCCGGCACAGTGTTTACACCGCTGCACGCCCCCCAGTGGCGTGCGCGGGTAATGCACAGAAAAAGACGTCCAAAGACGTCCATTCGGCACTTGAGAGCTGCGCTGTAGACATCTTTTGTCTATAGCGCGGATCTCAAGTGGTTAAAACTGTGCTCCGAATTACTTTTACATAAAACACTTTAGAATTGATTCGCTAAAACTGGAGCGTGAAAAATCTACTGCAGCTGTGCATGGTAGCCAATCAGCTTCTAACTTCAGCTTGTTCAATAAAGCTTTAAAAAAAAAACTGGAAGCCAATTGGTTTCTTTGCAGAGCTGCACTAGATTTTGCACTCTCCAGTTTTAGTAAATCAACAACTTTGTTTCTCCAAGGCAAAATATATATATACACATTTAACTGTAGAAAAATGGTCAGGCATAAAAAAAAAAAGACTCGACAATCTAGCACTGCAATGACATTTGGTGAGCAGGCATCAAAGGAGAGTATTTTTCTGCAGGAAAATAGTAGAGCTGTATGTAAAAAGCAGCAATAAAACTTTATAACACTCATATATATTTGCCTTTTCTTTGTGTATTTGTGATAGGTTGTAAGAAAAAAAGTTAGGGAAAATATTTGAAGTCTTTCACCATGCAGTTACAGCACATAACACATTCATGGACTGCCATATATTCCCATGAATATAAAATTCCCATGAATATAAATTAAACATCTTCTATCCATAAATAGTGCCTATGTCCTCTGCAGTGACCTTAAACGAAACAATGTGCCAGTAAATTCTGTATACGTGCTAATAATATGCGATTGTTATACATCCCCTTCATGCCAGTAATTAAAGTAACAATTTATTCCGGGTATGGATATTTCTGCATAGTTGCATAACTCCAGCTTGGGCCAATGCAAGTATGCATGTGTCATACAGTGAGGGAAAAAAAGTATTTGATCCCCTGCTGATTTTGTACGTTTGCTCATGTTAGATTTTGAATTTATTACTATTCTATGTGATAAAAGTTTCTGAGAATAAATATTTAAACATGGTCATTTTGAGGTTTGTTGAGGATAGACGAAGGTCAGTTGCTGTGTATGTAACATCTATTTTTGAAGTTCTACGTCAAGACAATGGGTGGAGATCAGGGATGGACTGGGACAAAAATTTGGCCCTGGACTTGATCCAGACAGGCCCACTTTGACAGGTCTCTCCCATGGCGGCCAGACAACTCTCGCACCCCCCGCCACCCAAGCCCCCTCTCCCCCTTCACTAGCCACTAGCTGTTCTACTTTATTAGAGTAGAACGGCTGGTACTCTTATAGGCAGTACCAGTGGGGAAGCTGGACATTATTTTACCTGGGGCAAAGAATCAGTTCGGTGCCCCCCTTATGGGACAAGATTAGGCAGACGTGAGAAACTCCCAGGCCATAGCAGTTGAGTCAGCTGTCTGTCCCCTCCCCCATGCTCCTCTGTCGTCCACCCCTGTTCCTCCCCCTGCTTCTCTGTTCCCCCCAGGTGAGCAATGCGGGGAGGGAGAGGAGGTGAGCGCTACGGTCAAAGCCCTCCTAGACCTAGGGCACACCTCCTAGGCCACCAACAGCCTCCTTAGCACTCCATCTTCCACCAAAATCCCCCGCTGACATGTCTCCACCATATTTAAGGGCCAACTTAGTCACCCTGCCAGGAGATTCTGCATGGGGAATGGCCAAGGTCCCTCAAGTATGCAGATCAGGACCTCCTGGCCTCCGCCCACTAGCTTCCAGAAGCTTCAACAAGCATCTAGATCCAATGGGAGGTACTAGAGACCTGCATCTGTGAAGCCATTCAGCATGATCTGCAGTAACTCGACCCAATTTCAGACTCCCAGAAATTACCATGAGTCAAACTTAAATGTACCTACACTAACACTAGTTGCACACTAGAGGGTCGAGTATAAGCCTAGGGTGTCCATCTGCATGCCTCACTGTGCCCATGACTAGACTGACGTTTAACATGGGAGTCTATGGAAGGGGTGTCCGGCTTTGAGAAAAAAAAAAAAAAAAAAAAAAAAAATCGGTGCTCCCCAGCCGTAGGTCCCCAGACAACAAACACTTGTAGAGGAGAACTGGGGCTACATGTGTGCCAAGTTTCAGGTTCAGGGGACCTACGGCCGGTTGGTACCGGGTCTCCAAATTCCAGGAGATCAGGCGCAAGAGGTGACTCGAGTATAAGCCAAGGGGGGCATTTTCAGCACAAAAAAAATGTGCTCAAAAACTCGGCTTATACTCGAGTATATACGGTAGTTTATATGTAGAACATTCTTGTTCAGTAAAAGCTTCCTTGCTTTACCGCAAAGTAATCTAAAAGGGTCAAAAGAAAAAACATGAGCCCCAAACTGAACCTTATTTTGAAGATGAGCTCACCTTAAACCCTGAAATAGGAGTAGAACTATGCCTTGCTCTCAGCATGAGTCAGTGCATCTTAATGCAAGAAAGCATACGATAGCCACAGGCCCTCAATTTAAGCTGCTTTTTATAAAAGATCACCTAAAAAAACTTTAAATTAATGTAAACTTTGAGACATGTTTTCAGATTTGCATATCCATTGTCAAAAAGAAGCTCACCTGTTATCATTCAATTGCGTGTATCGGGGCTGAGGATCTGAATCTTGGTCATTGACATCGTAACTGGCAGCAGGATCCTAAATAAACACAATTGTAAGAGAATGAGAAAAAGAAATCGCCCACAATAGAAACCTCGTCAGTTAAAGTGACAGGCACATACATCACTCTCCCTTATCTCCGCTAAACCAGATCATTTGTTTTTCTTTCTGCAGATGGGTGTAAAAAGAATCAAGATATCCAACTGCATTCAGTTTTTCATCAACCTAATGGCTCTTTCCTAATAAATTTCAAGTGCACTGCAGCAAGCGCCTTTCTCGAGTGGACCGTGGCGGTGCAGATCAATAATCAGTTCTCCTCTTTTCTTCCCCCCTTTTCTTACCAAGTAGATGAATGTCTAACCATGCATTATTGAGCTGTTCATTAAACACACATGCCGAGAAAATAAATTACAATGAAAAGTCTTGCAAATGTCCATTTACTACTGTAGGTCAAAGAAACAGTAAAACCAATTTCACAGCAAGAGTCGCCGTGAAAAAGCCTACGTGGCATAGACGCATCTGCTTCTCTGACCCATATTAAATAGACAGTCAGCAAGTAAAAGTAGTGAAAACCCAGAATATTTAATGTATCCAAAGTGGCTTTTTCTTGGAAATAGAACTTTCTACTCAAAATAGCCAAATCTGTCACACCGCTTGCATTTATACAATTAGAATTAAAATGTGGAGCAGATTACTAGCCGATTGGCTTGTATCAGATCTTCTCTAGTAGGGATGAGCTTCGTATTCGAGTCGAACTCATGTTCGACTCGAACATCGTATGTTCGATTGTTCGTCGAAATACGAACAAAACGGGTCGTTTGCGCCAAATTCGAGTTACGTTTCACAGACCATAATTCACTGCGGCATCGCTGGCTGATTGGCCAAGCATGCACTATGACCCGCATGCTTGGCCAATCACAGCTTGCAAAAAACAGAGAGCCATAATTGGCCAAAGCCAGGGTGGCTTTGGCCAATTATGGCTCAGGGGGTTTAGTACACGCCCCACCCTATAAAAGGCAGCCTGCAGGTCGGCCTTGTGTAGTGTGTTGCGGTGGTTGAGAGGACATAGAGAGTGTAATTTTTTGCAGGTAGATAGAGCAGGCAGGCTGGCTAGTCTGTTAATGTTACAGTGTGTAGAGGATATATATACATCCCAGGTGTTGTACATATATTAATACACTGTATAGTTTAGCTAGATCAGTTCTTCCTAATTTACTGGCAGGCAGGTGATTGTGCTAGCTGCAGTATTCTTACGCGGTTTATTGCCTGTGTCCTCTGTAGTTTGCGCCTAAAGCTACTTGGTATGTACTGGCCGCGTGCTCTGTAGTTTGCACCTAAAGCTACATGCATCAATGGAAAAAAAGTTTTAAAAACGGTCGTTTTAAAAAAAAAAATTCCATTAATACATGTTCCCTGGGACAAGACCCGGGTTCTCAAAGACGTTTTCACAGGAATACTATAGACACCCAGCAGGTACAATATTTAAAATAATTTTTCATATATTTTTTTTTAATTTAAGCATCATTAAAATCACTGCTGCTGAAAAAACTACCGTTTTTAAAACTTTGTTTCCATTGATACATGTTCCCTGGGGCAAGACCCGGGTTCTCAAAGACGTTTTAGGACAATAACTTGCATTGCAACACTTTTGAATTTGAACGTTCGAGTCCCATAGACGTCAATGGGGTTCTGAATGTTCGCACGATCGAAGGTTCTGGTGCGAACCGAACGGGGAGGGGGGTGTTCGGCTCATCCCTACCCACCAGCAACTTCTGAAAACACACAATAGGCTTTTTATAGGAGTTCCTCAAAAAACTTCCATTACCCCATATAAAAAGGGGTCATTCTGGTTACCATCAAAACAGTAGACCACTCCCAAATTTATAACTGGTGTGTGTATGTCGTAGACCTTTCTACCAAACAGATATAATTAGGCAGAATGGAAGATGTGCATCTTTCAATGGTCAGATTGGCATATGTGTGGCTCTTAAAGCATGTCTGGACCCACGTGGCTAGGCTACATTTGTAACAAGATCAGCCGGTATTTTTTTGTACTTGGTAAAAATGTTCTTCGATGTAGCGGCTGCATTTGTCATCTTTGTTCAGGCTAAGCTGCAAAATATCAAATTTTTGTGAGATTGTCACTTTCCTGAATTATTCATATCTGCTAGGTTTGTCTGTCTCTATGGGTGACCAAATCGTGAGCTAAAGACTGAATGTGTTAAAATGTCAGCAGACAGAAGGCTTGTATAAACAAACTACTGTATTTTCAGCTAACTTGTGAATGCTTCCACATGGAATAACTATGTATGACTCAGTAGATGTGTCTTCATGTGGTCATCCCACTAACCCAATTGAATGTTATCATCTGACAGATAAAGACTCATTTTCTGACTGTTCTTAAAAGAAAGATACCAAAACAAATTCATATACAGGGGGCTGAGGTTCTTATCTGACCAGTCATGGATGAAAATCCAATTATTGTATCCCTGGACACGTTCCAGCTGCTAGTTATACATTGTTTACAAATGGGAGATCATGGAAGGTCATGTCTCTTAATCTAGTAAGCCATGTATAACTAGAAACCGAAACCTGTCCAGAGATCCAACAGTTGGATTTTCATCCATGACTGGCCAGTAAGGATGAGCTCCAGCGTGTTCGCATAGTACACGTGCAGAGCCCGCCAAGAAGTCTGCATGGCGCTGTGCTAATCACAGCCAGGGAGACACTTCCCGATGCTCGGCTGCAGGGATCGGGAAATGTCTCCCTGGCTGTGATTAGCGCAGCGCCGTGCAGACTTCCTGGCGGCTCTTCACGCGTACTATGCGAACACGCTGGAGCTCATGCTTACTGGCCAGATAAGAACCTAAGCCCCCTGTATATGAATTTGTATTGGTATCTTTCTTTTACGAACAGTCAAAAAATTAGTTTTTATTCATAACTCATGTGGTCATCCTACTAACCCAATGGAATGCCATCATTTGAGATAGTGACTCTTGTACTAATGGACACGTCAATTAGTACAAGAGCCACGTTATCTCCCATGAGCAGAAAATCAACAGATTTTTCAATTTTGAGTCTAGCACTGAAGGCAAGAATTTGTTAGCCTAATTGGCCATTATTGATTTTAGATATGATATAAGTGATTATATATATGAAATATAGAAGACTTTGTGCCACTTTTGTATTAAATGGTTCTGTATATCACTAAAGAAAATAGATTTTTAAAATTCTGAAGCTGCATACATACAAACTGGATTCATCAATTTCATACAATTTTTCGAAACTCCGATCGCCTTCTTCAATTAAAGAAGAATGTTGCTAAGCACTTTTAGTATCCAAGTTAACTAGCTAAAAGTACTACTTAGAGGACTTTTTTTCACAAAAACTAGTAGCCATTCCTTTGTTCTGCATGGCATAGCCTTCAATGATGGTGACCAACACATGAAAGGTATGGCTTCCAATGAACTTAAAAAGTCAGTTCAACCCAAGCTGATATGCAGTAATGAGTAACTGCTATGAAGTAAAACCACTTAAACATTTCTAGTATATTTTTCAGAATCTAGTGGTGACATATTTAGGCCTGCACACCTGCCAGGTTCATTATAAGGGGTTCCCCCTACTTTTTGAATATGTATTTATTAAGGGGAATACAACAGAATATGCATACAGTAAAACCATGGTTTGAGAGCATTTTGCCACACTTAGAGGTGCCTCTTTTCTCTTTTATACCCTGTAAAAAAAATGCTTTGATATATAAGTGTTTTGGATCACAAGCATGTTTCTGGAACAAATTATGCTTGCAAACCAAGGTTTTACCGTATTTTGGAAAGAACAACCAAAACGCCAAGGTTGGGAATTATGTCAGGGACATCTTGTTGTTAGATTATGCAAGATATACAGTGCATCCGGAAAGCCCAGACTTGAACCCGATTGAACATCTCTGAAGAGACCTGAAAATGGCTGTGCACTGACACTCCCCATCCAACCTGATGGAGCTTAAGAGGCCCTGCAAAGAAGAATGGGATAAACTGCCCAAAAATAGGTGTGCCAAGCTTGTAGCATCATGCGCAAAAAGAATTGAGACTGCAATTGGTGCCAAAGGTGCTTCAACAAAGTATTGAGCAAAGGTTGTGATTACTTATGTACAGTACATGTAATTTTTTTAATTTTTTTAATAGATTTGCAAAAATTTCAAAGAAACTTGGTCATTATGGAGTATTGTTTGTATAATTCTGAAGAAAATAATGAATTTAATCCATTTTGTAATAAGGCTGTAAGGCCTGGTTTACACCTATGCAGGTTGCATATTCCAAGTGCATTTTGCGTTATTGAATACACGTTTTTGATCCATTGAAGTCCGTGGAACCAAAAACCAGAAAAAAAATATAAGATTTCCCGAGATTTGTTACTTGGATTTCCTACGCTCTAATGATCTGTTGTCGCTGACAGGTAGAGCCATCAACTTTGGTAAGAGTATTCTACCTCTCTGTATTTTACAAAAAAGTGTAGCTGTAAATATATGTAAAATTAGGATTGATCGAGACAAAACTAATGACGTGTAACCAAAGATTGAAACATGATAGATAATCGTGAGTCCACAAATAAAGTTGGAAAAAGGCTTGATGATAAAGTCTCCTAAGTAATAATATAAAGATGAAACACTCCAAAAAATTAGTGAGTCAATCAACAATAAAGTGACTTGTCTTCACAGGCATAGAGTGACAATCTGAAGTGCATCCACCACCGAAAATAAATGGAGGCTTACCGGATTCAATGGACCCAAATAGGCTTATACCTAATGGGTCATACAGGCTTGTAAATGATGGTATCCAACTTCTAGAGGTATCCTAGATGGCAAGCAGGAGGGAGAGGTCCAGCGCAATGTATTAGACGTACCAGGAGAAGAATTGACTCAATAACAGCCTTTGATGTTTAAGGATTTGGACCTATATGAGTGGTTCAAAATCTCAGCTCATGGAGAGGAATAAAAGAGAAGGTGATGATGATGATCTAATTGATCGAAACGCGTCGGGAACCCGCTGACCCTACTGCTGTTTGATTTATGCCTGATTTTATTGCTGAAATGTGAGTAATTTCCTTTGTTTTTACTGCCAAGTAAACTTTCTATACAGAATTATACTATGTGCATCTTTGCCTTCTCTTTTATTCCTCTCCATGAGCTGAGATTTTGAACCACTCATATGGGTCCAAATCCTTAAACATCAAAGGCTGTTATTGAGTCAATTCTTCTTCTGGTACGTCTAATACATTGCGCTGGACCTCTCCCTCCTGCTTGCCATCTAGGATACCTCTAGAAGTTGGATACCATCATTTACAAGCCTGTATGACCCATTAGGTATAAGCCTATTTTGGTCCATTGAATCCGGTAAGCCTCCATTTATTTTCGGTGGTGGATGCACTTCAGATTGTCACTCTATGCCTGTGAAGACAAGTCACTTTATTGTTAATTGACTCACTAATTTTTTGGAGTGTTTCATCTTTATATTATTACTTAGGAGACTTTATCATCAAGCCTTTTTCCAACTTTATTTGTGGACTCATGATTATCTATCATGTTTCAATCTTTGGTTACACGTCATTAGTTTTGTCTCAATCAATCCTAATTTTACATATATTTAGCGCTACACTTTTTTGTATAATTGTTTGTTTTTACAGAATTGATCTATTTCTGTTGTGTTGGCGGCCATTTGTATGTTCATTTAAGTAGCGTGGTGTTATTTATACTGTTTGTATAATTTTTTTTACCTCTCTGTATTTCCCTGCAAGAAGGGTTACTTGATGGTCTATTTCGGCCACGTCCAGCCTCACCATTTCTTTTTATTGTCTCTTGAATGGACAATTATTAGCATTTATCACTTCTATGTGGATTATAATTTTATTATTATTGTTTGCTCATCATTTTGAGACTCATTTCATATATGCATGATCCCTCTGAACACTTAGCGCTACATTTTTATTACCAGCACATTTTGAATTCTAGTCACATTTTATGCAGCCGCTTTTTGTTTCACCATTTTTTGGACTAGCGCACATTTTTTTCATTTTTCATGGCTAATTTATTAGTTCACACAACTACAGAAACTGAGAACCATTGTTTCTCTTGGTCACATTTAAAAACCTGAATCATTCTGCAATTTAAAATTAGATTAGAGTTTCTTTAAAACTAACTTTCAAACTTGTTGCTTAATCACATAGCAGGCACAAAAAAAAAAAAAACAAGACTTTTCCCATTTCCTGTCCCGTTTTGCTAGTTCCCAGGCTAAAAAACACTCATCCACTTACATAATTTCCTTCTAAATCAGGGTGATTCTTCTCAATGCCATCATCCAGGATTGAAACCACGACGCCTCGGCCTGTGAAGCCCTGCTCCCAGGCTTCTCTGACATGCAAGTCATGCCGGTTTTCATCAAACTGTAAAGCAAAGTACAAACTATTAGCTGATGTTCCACAGAAATCTCAATGTTCCTACATAGAAGGATCCAGTTGCATTTAGGAACAACCCCGCCTTTCTGAAAAATGTGACACTGTAAGGCAGGATAGTGACGACAAATAATAATTCATAACCCATTTTGTTCTATTAGTCCATATTCTATTCCCTTTTAACCATATACCGAGTCAATGAGTTACCGAGTTGATGACAGGTTGCAATGGTGTAAATTTTCGCAAACTGGCGCAGCATTAACGGACATACACTAGTTTTGTCCATAGTGTTGCAAAGACAAACACCATAATAACGGCCTATCAAGGTATGTACTGGTGCCCGTAGGATTAGACTGTCTCGGCCTGATTGAAAAATTTATATTTATTGACCAAGGACATCTTAAAGTGATCTTGTACCTAGCTCATGCAGGGCAAAGTAACAGATTCACGGTAATGCTAGGCTCACCGCCAGCATACCCTCATCTTTCCTTCTGATCCAATCCGAAGGAGCAAAGCGAAATACCCATTTCATTATATGGTGGTCTACCTCACATAGTTACATAGTAGGTAAGGTTGAAAAAAGACATCCTATGTATGTGATTATAAAAACACATGTGACAGTAATGGCAAGCGACAACCACTCAGGCATCATTGCCATCACATGGGTGTAGTAGAAAGCCCTAAAATTCTGACTGGGATAAGCTGGGAGCCAGTGGTTTATCTTGTTCCCGGCAGTGAACAGAGTTGGTAGAGGAGTGAAGGAAAGGTAGTTTTTAGATACTACAGAGACCAGATTACAGTAAACCATACCTGGGAAATGCAAATGTTCATGGTAAGACCTGCAAAGGGGTGTTCTAATCGAGTGTACTGACATTTCTCACCATAAAATGGCCAAGTTTCCCCATGAATTGGTGACCAGACAGTAAAGCCCTTTGCTTTTTTTGGGCTGTCTCCACTACCTTTTTAAAAGGGATCGTATATAATGGATTTGGGTTGTTCATTTGATTTCATTGCAACTAGCTCCTTTGATTTCTCAGTGGAAGTTTGCTAGGGTAGATGGTGTCAGCATGGCCACCTACAGCTCAAATTTCAGCAAATTCCTGTGAAATTTGAGGCACGTATGGCCAACTTTGCACTTGTTTCTCAGAAGGGTAATTTTTTAAACCTCTAAAAGCGGTTCAAATGGGTGTTGTGACTTGCTGGCTGTAAAATGCAGTTATCAATTAGAAACATTTCATATTTACTATATTAAAAAAAGATTAAAAAAAAAAAGAAAAAAAATACAGGACACATTAAAGAAATGTATATCACTATACACACACCATTTCCGCATTGTCCAACTGATGAAATCAGAGAATTATACAATCCTCATACACACCATTACCTTCCGTTGTCTGCACAATACTCACACAATATAACATTATACGTTTATACAAACCTCTATAGAAGCCAAGCAGATATTTTCATACTTTACATTATAACATTTGAAAAAAAGCTATACAATAAGCATGGAGGCAAAGGAGCTCTTTGTAACCAATCTGCCAAATATTTAATTCTTTACTAGACATTTTTCAACTTTTGTAAAGCCTTAGCTTGAAAATGATAAAGGTAGGTTGAGTTTCCAAGAAATAAAAAACATACAAGAAAATATGCCAGTTCTCGATATAAATCATAAGACGTTTGATAGTAACACATATGACAGCACGAGAAAAGGAGGCACTACACCGCTTTGGGCTCAAATTGAAGCCATTCCTGGAATATTGAGGGTGACAGCCAGGAAAAAGGTTGTGGGAATCCTGTCTTGTACGTGGAATTAACCAGAGTACTTCTTTTTTTTGTAGTCATCCTTTGTATTTTAGCAATGCAAAGGTCTTTATAAAAATCAAACAAGTGTTTTATGCATTTGCTAAAACCTACTGAATACTGCCATTGTACATTAAAGTTCAATTTTCCAGAATGAATAGATTTGGGGGTGCATTTTACCACTGAAGTGGTTATCGGTAACAGCCTTCATATATCCCAAACTCATCACAGGGACAAATTGTATTTTAATCCCATTACTGCTGGAGGGAGTCATCGTGCACATTAAGTTAATAGTATTTTTAATATGAATGTGTGTCCTGGTAGGAGCAAAAATAGCTGAGCAAGCAAGCCTATACAACATCCATACCCCAATTTATGAAGCGTGAACCTGAACAATGCGCTCTGAACCAAGTCTTCTTGTCCCCTTGAGCTGGGAATTTTAGACAATGTAAATTTATTACATTTTATAACCATTCTGAGATGATTAAAAAGTTAGTAGGACATCAGTCAAGGTCAACATCATCTAGGACAAAACAAGAAAATCTAGCTGCCCATATTCTGGCGGAATATCCCAATGAACAAGCTGAAATTTGCTTTGTGGGCAACTCTGAGCATACTACCGCTCAACATTGTTTGACTACAAAATCAAAAAATTGCCAGACAGAATCCCCAGCCATGTAAGCAAAAAAAAAAAAACATATGAGAGTATGCAGATTTGCAAGCCAGAACAGGACATAGAAAGGGGGGTGTGGATGAGCTTGTGGTGATTTTATTCCTCCTCAACTATGCCAATTAACATGCCCTCAACAAGAATCTCTTCTCATCAACATGGAGAACAAGGGCCTCTTCCCCACAACCTGGGTCTAGTGATTGTGGGGGTCTTCGGATGGGGGTCTTTTGTATACGTCTCCCAAGGCAGTGCTTAGCTCCCACCTCATTACGTTTGTTTTGTTTAGCAATCCCTTGCATATTAGCTTATTAGGATTGTTTTGGGTTTATTCTTGACATTTAGTCATTGCAAACAATGCAATTTCATGCTTCAGGAAACTTTTTTCCCACAGTAAAAATGAAAGACCTGGGTGAAATTTTAAAGAAAGGTAGAGGTTAAAAATGCTCATTAACCACCTTAATACCAGCATGTCTCCATTTCCAAAAGAAAGCGGCAAAAAAAAAAAAAAAAAGAAGATTACCTTTTAGAAAGTGTCCACTTTCTAAAAAGGGGTACTTTTGGTGGTGTTTGAAATGTCGTGATGTTTTTTTTTTTTTGAACAGCAAGGGAAACTTTTTTCCTTAAAATGTTAAGTGCTTTCAAGAACAATATATTTAGTGACTTCTGCTATACGCGTATTAGTGTTTCTTAAAGTGGTTTTTAAATACCACCAAAAGAAAGCTCTATCCAAAAGTGAATTGTAATTGTTAGTCAAAATATCACAGCACTTAAAACTGAATGGCTTGGAAAGGAATGGGGTGTAACATGCTGGTATTTAGATGGCTAGATACAAAAGGAAAGCCAACACTGGTCATCATCCTGAAACCACATGCTATAGTGAAGTATGGTACTGGTGCAGGGGCGGACTGACCATTGAGTCACTCGGGCACTGCCCGAGGGCCCCATGCCACTAGGGGGCCCCATCCGGGTTGCCAGGCTCAGTAAAACCAGGGACAGTATGTAAAAATCTGTGTTTTTTTTAGATCTGTCCCTGATATGTCCGAAAATGACATGCTTTTAATGTGAATATCCCAAGATTTTAGCTGCCCGCCTCTGCACTACCTCCTGGCTAGTGTTGCTCACGAATATTCGCATTGCGAATATTCGACTCGAATATAGCATATTCGAGAAATCGCGCTATATTTCGAATTTCGCGGTGAATATTCGCAATTCCGAATATTCGCATTTTTTCAATTTGATTTTTAAAACAGATCACATCCTATCGACGTCTAAAAGCATTGCTGGTATGATTAGAGACCCTGGGCCGAGTAGCTAAGCTGAGGCGATCCTATTATGTTGCCAAATTGAAAAAAAAAAAATTGCGATTTTTCGCTATTGCGAATGCGAAAATGATTGCGAATTTTCGATAACTGTGGTAGGAGAACTCTGATTGTCTCTGATGCAAAAGGGGGGGGCTTTGTGTATGTGTATGTGTATGTTATGAATATTTGTATGTTTGATATTATTATTTTTTGTAAGAAGGAAAAAATTGCGCATACCTTAAAAAAGGGGAGAATACAGCAGCAACTCAAAAATGTTATACAACATAAATTAATACAAGACAGAAAATGGAGTCGCTCTACAAGAATAAAAAATATGTCTAGTGACAAGACATGTGGGCAAATTATAAAATAAGCAAGCGCAAATAACTTGTGAAATACACAGTGAAACAAATATATAAAGAAATATAGTCCCAATAATAGAAAAATAATCTTTCATAAAAATGTCTTTGATATGTGAAGTGAAAAAAAGTCCAAAGCATGCAGCATGAACGTGTTCAATCTTTAAGGTGTTTGATTGACAAACGGCTGTGACAGATGGATAGAGTAAAGAATCACCACCAATGCAAAACACTTTTTATTTTCTATTGTAAAATATCAAGAATATTCTGAGCCAATCAGAGTGCTCCTTCTGCATTTGCCGAATATTCGCAATTATTTTGTATTGTAAAATATCAAGAATATTCTGAGCCAATCAGAGTGCTCCTTCTGCATTTGCCGAATATTCGCAATTATTTTGTATTGTAAAATATCAAGAATATTCTGAGCCAATCAGAGTGCTCCTTCCGCATTTGCCGAATATTCGCAATTATTTTGTATTGTAAAATATCACGAATATTCTGAGCCAATCAGAGTGCTCCTACAGCATTTCTCGAAATTGCGCAATAAATATCGCATTCGCATGTTGCGATATTTCGATAAAATATCACGAATATTCTGAGCCAATCAGAGCGCTCCTCCAGCATTTCTCGAAATTGCGCAATAAATATCGCATTCGCATGTTGCGATATTTCGATAAAATATCACGAATATTCTGAGCCAATCAGAGTGCTCCTACCGCAGTTATCAAAAAATCGCAATTATTTTCGCATTCGCAATAGCGAAAAATCGCAATCATTTACTTTCGATAAAATATCACGAATATTCGAATTTAGCGAATATATCTCGAATATTCGAATATATATTCGAGATATATCGCGAAATCGAATATGGCATATTCTGCTCAACACTACTCCTGGCGTGGTGGCCATCTGTAAGCCAGAGGGGCCCCATAATCTTCTATTGCCCGGGGGCCCCATGAGTTGTCAGTCCGCCCCTGTACTGGTGGTAGCATAAATTTGTTGGGATGCTCTCCATCAGTACAGACTAGGAAACTGTTTAGGATTGAGGACAAGATGGATAGATGGAATGTAAAAAGATCGGTTTCATTTGGCACTTCAATAACTTTTCTAGAGTGGTTTAATACAAGGGCGCTTAAAGAATGGTCAATCCAAAGCCCAAACCTCATTCCAGAGTCTGTTGCAATTTGAAAACTGCGGTTCACCCATAGTCTCCATCCAAATTCTGCTAACAAAAGTTTTACTAGACAGGGTAAATCACCACAGGCGGCTTTTCATTTCTGCTTGGGTCCCTGTTGCAAATGTTCTCTCTATCTGGTGAAGACATTGTCCATGGAAAACAAAGTGAAGCGAAATCTCTCTTGGAGTAACGGACTCAACCCAAAACTAAAATAGAATGCTTTGGCTGGACGTTAAGCACAATGTGAGAACCTAATCAAAGACATTTTAGCACTAGTGTGAAACGCTAAAGCCTCATACACACGATCGGACTTCCATTGGACTTTTCCGTGGATTTTTGTCCGAAGTGCGTTGGCCGTGAACTTGTTCTGCATACACACAGCAGAACATTTTCAGCCAACTTTCACCAAATCACATTGTTTTTCAGCTCTTTACAACCACCCTTTGGGCAACTTCTGCTATTGTTGTCTGATATTTAGCATTGGTTCTGAGCATGCGTGTTTGCACTTTGGGCTTTAGTCCGATGTGTACACACGATCGGATAATCCTCCATCGCACATTTGTTGTTGAAAAGTTTGAAAGCATTCACAGCGAACATTTGTCCGTTGAAAAAGCAATTGTCCGATGGAGCATACACGCGGTCGGATTGTCCGATAAAACAGGTCCGTCGGACAATTGTTGTGAAAAGTCAGATTGTGTGTATTGGCCTTAACAGTGAGTCCATGAGTGTTGCAGTGTTGCAGACATGCAGAGCACTTTTGGAAGATCTAAAATCTGCCTGGAAAACCACATAGGCAAAAACAGAAAGTGTTGTGGTTGTGGATAGGCGGTATCATGTATAGATTGTTTGCTTGGGTTCTGGGGATTACACTGCATGATGCATTCCAGACGATTATTGAACGTTCAAAGTGTGCCAACATCCCGAAAATTGCAATAACCTCAAAATATATAAATGGGGTCTGGTCTCGGTTCTTGCATCACATAATACACCATATGCACCCTGAAGAAGCCAATTGTTCGAAATGCGTTAGGTCAGTCCGTATGAATAATGTAACTTCAGCAGGATAGGTGTATATATGCTGTGTTTTTGCTGTTCTGACTAAACTTCATGACAGGAGAAGGGATCATTCTAATTTTCTACCATCCGAAAAATGCAGACAAACAAGGGCTGCTTCTGAGTGGTGCTAGAGGACAAAATGTAAAACGTAAGCATAGTATTAGGTGACAGCTTATGCAGTCAGCTAAATGCCAATACTGCTTGTTTTGTTACCACCTCAGGTTTGGCGTAAGAGAACATAGTGTCTGAGACATTTACCCACATATTTAATCCCTTTTCTCTTTTGTGCTAATGTTTCTATGACCCAAGAACATTTACAGAATGCAGTAGAACAAGACCAGAAAATAAGAGCCAAACAGCCAGTGGCTGAATAAATAATAATGCCCACACCTAGAAGTGCTGGTACATACCTTCAAACATCTAAATGAACACATTGGGTGTTTAAGACCAGGGGTACTCTAGTATGCAAACTCAAACACTTCCTTGTGAAGTTATGAGCCGACCCACCCCATCTGCACCCCCTTATTATAGTGGTGATCGAACTGCAATATTTACCCAAGTAAAAAAATATATAAGTTGAGAAAATAGTTTCCGCTCTAATTCATCCCAAAGGTGTTCTATCGGTTGAGGTCAGGACTCTGCCTTTACACGCACATGAATTTAAATGGTAACCCGGTCTTAGTCCATAGGGTTCAATATTGAGTTGGCCCACCCTTTGCAGCTAGAACAGCTTCAACTCTTCTGAATAGACTGTCCACAAGGTTTAGGAGTGTGTCTATGGGAATGTTTGACCATTCTTTCCAGGCACCGATATTGGATGAGAAAGCCTGGCACTCAGTCTCCACTCTTATTCCTCCCAAAGGTGTTCTATCCGGTTGAGGACAGTACTCTGTGCAGGCCAGTCAAGTTCCTCCACCCCAAACTTTCTCATCCATGTCTTTATGGACCTTACTTTGTGCACTGTTGCTTTGTGCACTGTGTGAAGTCATGTTGGAACAGAAAGGGGCCGTCCCCAAACTGTTCCCACAAAGTTCGGAGCATGAAATTGTCAATATCTTGGTACGCCGACACCTTAAAGCGGGAGTTCACCCATAAAACAATTTTTCCCCTTAGATGGATGCTTGTTTTGTCTAGGGGAATCGGCTAGTTGTTTTAAAATATGAGCTGTACTTACCGTTTTCGAGATCTTCTCCGTCACTTCTGGGTATGGGTCTTCGGGAGCGGGCATTCCTTCTTGATTGACAGTCTTCCGAGAGGCTTCCGATGGTCGCATCCATCGCGTCACTAGTAGCCGAAAGAAGCCGAACGTCGGTGCGGCTCTATACTGCGCCTGCGCACCGACGTTCGGCTTCTTTCGGAAAATCGTGACGCGATGGATGCGACCGTTGGAAGCCTCTCGGAAGACTGTCAATCAAAATAGGAACGCCCAGTCCCGCAGCCCATACCCGGAAGCGGCGGAGAAGATGCATCTCGTAAACGATAAGTACAGCTCATATTTTAAAACAACTAGCCGATTCCCCTAGACAAAACGAGCATCCATCTAAGGGGAAAAAGTGTTATGTACGGGTGAACCCCCGCTTTAAGAGTTCCCTTAACTGGAACTAAGGGGCCGAGCCCAACCCCTGAAAAACAACCTCACACCATAATCCCCCCTCTACCAAATTATTTGGAGGGGTGGCCCAATGCTTTTGGCAATATAGTGTGGATGAGCGAGTTTGGGGTGAAGTAACTTGACTGTCCTGAACTCAACCCGATAGAACACCTTTGGGATGAATTAGAGCAGAGACTGTGAGCCAGGCCTTCTCATGCACCATCAGAACCTGACCTCACAAATGTGCTTCTGGAAGAATGGTCAAACATTGCCATAGTTACACTCCTAAACCTTGTGGAAAACCTTCCCAGAAGAGTTGAAGCTGTTCTAGCTGCAAATGGTGGGCGGACCCAATATTGAACCCTCTGGACTAAGGGCCAGATTCACAGCCGAGATACGACGGAGTATCTCTCAGAGTATCTATGCGACTGATTCATAGAATCAGTTACGCATAGATATCCCTAAGATCCGACAGGTGTAATTGTTTTACACTGTCGGATCTTAGGATGCAGTACCGCGGCCGTCACTGGGGGAAGTTCGCGTCGTAAACCAGCGTCGGGTATGCAAATTAGGAGTTACGGCGATCCACGACGGTTTTTCGCGTTCGCCACTTCGCCGCTAGTCTAGTTTCCAGTCGCAAAGATAGTCGTCGTTTTGGGTGCCTTAACTTTACACAGCACACGTATGTGCTGTATAAAGTATGGCCGTCGTTCCCGCGTCGAAATTAAAAAATTCACGTCGTTTGCGTAAGACGTCCGGGAATACGGAAGTACGTTACGCACGTCGCCGTTCGAAAAAATTACGTCACTTCGCGCAAAGCACGGCGGGAATTTCGAAACGGAGCATGCGCAGTAGGTTTGGCGCGGGAGCGCGCCTAATTTAAATGGCACACGCCCATTTAAATTACGCGGGCTTATGCCGGAGGCCGCCAGCGTAGGTTTTCATTGCAAGTGCTCTGTGAATCAGGCACTTGCGATGAAAACTTGTGGCGGTGTAACGTATCTACAATACGTTACGCCACCGCACTTCTACCTGAATCTGCCCCCAAGACTATATATCACACGACACTCCACACCAGGGAGAAAGCCTGGCATTACTGTGTGGAGTTACAGACAGAAGAACAGGAAATGAGGATTTCTCAGAAGAAATAAGGACATTTAAAAGCAAAATGGAAGGATGAGGCAAGTGAAGGAGGACTGCACTAAGGTAAAGGAAGCTATTCGGGGGAAAAAAAAAATTGTACCTTTACAACCTATTTAAACCAAGAATGACAGCGGATACTGCATGCCTTCCTGTATCTGTAGAAAATAAAATGTATTCCCAGGATGCCTGGTACTCAGATTGTCACAAGACAGGAGGACCAGAGGGTGGCAGTGATCATACGCAACCGCAACCCAAGTCTGATATGATCATCACTAGCAAAAAGTCATTAAAAAGTATGCCCGCCATCTGTTATTAGAACAGATTTCCATCTCTTTAATCTAACTTGAAACTCCAAATGGAATAAAGAAACTCCTAATGTCCACCAGAGGACATTCACTGACGGCAATAAGTCATTTTTGTTCCCCTCTCTCATACCTCTTTACTTGTGTCTTTGCCGTTCCTTTAACCTAATTTAACCCGACTTCTCTGCAAGCCAGATGTTTTCTGTTCTCCCAGGAACGCTTACAATGTTGGCATAGTAATCGCCAAGGATAAGGCACAGAGCGCATTTTCATTTTAATGGGAAAAAAAAACTTAAAAAAATGTGCATTCAATGGCTTTGCTGTCTCACAAGGGATAAGCATATTATCTCATAAGCATTTTCTGGCAGAGCAAGTGCAAAGTCAGTGCTTCACCAATCGCATGATGCCCACTAGGCATGAAATTCAACCTCTGAGCTATATTTATGTGCCTTTGTTAGACGGCATAGGTCAAGGCACTCAATTCAACCCGGGCACCGTCTCCCATAATAGTGGGAAATTATCACTCATAAAACGTAAGGGACCCGTAATCCTTTATAAGTTACGTACATAACACACCCACACACAGGCAACTGTGGGGGCAGCTAGAGACAATCGATGTTCTGGCTCTTGGAAGCGAAGACTGTGGCAACATTTTATAGCTTCCTCACTTAGCCTGTAGAGGTTTACATTATATATGCAAATGGATAGATGTATCTGCGACAATTCAATTCAGCGCTGTGCTTAATGGAGAAAAACACAATGTACCTTTAAACTATTGCAGAAAAATTAAAAATCTCTTAAATTATCTGTCTCCATGACAAAAGGAAAGAAAGTCGCATTATTCAAGGAGTTATCCTTACAGGTACCAAGATTTTAGAAAATGTCTTGGTTATTACTAAACCTCCCTAATAAAATAATGGATTGTAGAACTATGTTTAAAAAGTAAGTTCTAAAGTCTGCAATCACAATATTGTATAAATTCTTCTTTGTTAGCAGAAGAGAGTTGTCATGCAAAGTGGATGGCTCCTGACAGGGGGTTTAAAATATGGTCTCCAGTAAGGATGAGCTCTGGCGTGTTCGCATAGAACACGTGCAGAGCCCGCCAGGAAGCGAGCACGGTGCTGTACTCATCACAGCCAGGGAGACATTGTCCCGATGTTCGGTTGCAGGGATCGTGAAATGTCTCCCTGGCTGTTATTAGCGCAGCGCCGTGCACACTTCCTGGCGGGCTCTGCACGTGTTCTATGTGAATACGCCAGAGCTCATCCTTAGACTCCAGGCAGCGGCGGACTGACAACTCATGGGGCCCCGGGCAGTAGGAGATTATGGGGCTCCCAGGTAATAGGAGATTATGGGCCCCCCCCAGGCAATAGGAGATTATGAGGTCCCCCAGGCAATAGGAGATTATGGGGCCACACAGTATACACACACGCATACAGTATGCATACACAGTATATGTACACACAGAATACACATACACACACTGAAAAGGTACTGGAGAGGCGGGGCAGCTATAATCTTGGGATTTTTAGACCAAAAGGAAATCAGTAAGGGACATTTTAGGGACAGATGTAAAAAAAAAAAAAACACAGATTTTTACATACTGTCCTTGGTTTTACTGAGGCTGGCAAGCCTGATGGGCCACCGTAGTGGCATGGGGCCCTCGGGCAGTGCCCGAGTGCCCCAATGATCAGTCTGCCCCTGTTTCCAGGATTTCACTCTACTAATGGGAAAATCACCTATTGCAGCGCACCCAGCATGAAACAGTTTGCAGGGAGACATTCCCATGCAGCCCTGTGATTGGTTATGTGGCCAGGGCTGCTGATGGGGGGGGGGGGCACCAGTCCACCTGTAGGGAGCCTGGGCACACAGGGGGGCCCAAACAGCTGGTAGAATTGGTGCAGCTTGGCAGAGGGGGCAGTTACAGAAGGATTACCTGTGTGGCTCTCTGCAGCAGCTGAAGGCTGATTTCTCTCCATCATGCCAGCTTTTAGCTGCTGCAGGGAGAGACACAGACACAGGGCAACGTTCCTGTAATTGCTTCCCCTGCAGTGATCCCCCTCCTGTTTTGCCTGCTTCTGATTCCCCCCATGTGCCCCCATGTCACTGTGCCTCCCTCCCACCCCTTCCCACGGCACTGCCAGCTTCACTGCCCCACTGGCTGTCACAGGTACAGGGCACGTGTCAGGATGGAGAGCAGAGTAAACATGTCATTTACCGGCCTCTTCCTTTTTTGAATAGACAAAGTGAGTGATCGGCACTGATCACTCCTGTGTTTATTGATAACTCAACATAGTAAACTATATTTACTATGCTTATGAATAAACAGAAGCCCCTGTCTCCTGTTCATTCATCTTCAGTGCAGCTGAGGCTACAGAGAAAGGAATTGAAGAATCAGTGTCCTCAATTCCCTTTTTTTGTTTCAAATGTGAGATGTCTGTTTATACCCCTGATATATCTTACCAGTGTTGTAAAAAAAAAAAAAAACAATATAAAAAAAAAATACATTGTAAAAAATAAAAAAATTGTAATAAAAAATAGTTAAAAAAAATATGAAATAGAATTAAAACAATTTGTAAAAAAAAAAAAAAAACACTTAAAAAATTTTAAGGGCTAATTCACATTTATGTTTGTGCCCGCTAATAATGATTTTGGTGTAATTTTAGTAAAAACATTGTTTTGATATATTTGGGTGGGGGAGGGCCCTTCCAGGTAGGCTGTACGGGGACCCGTGATTTCTAACAGCAGCCCTGCATGTGGCCATATGTGAACCTTTCCTTGGCAGAGTCAGTGTAAACAATTTGATAGCATCACCTGCTTGACACTCAACAAATGGGTGTTTGTGAGCAAAAAAGCTGGGTGGATGGGGGATAGCAAGAAAGCGCATTCACTATATTACCAAAAGTATTGGGGCTCTTGCCTTTACACACACATATGAACTTAAATGGTATCCCAGTCTTAGTCTATAGGGTTCAATATTAAGTTGGCCCGCCCTTTGCAGCTATAACATCTTCAACTCTTCTAGGAAGGCTGTTCACAAGGTTTAGGAGTGTCTATGGGAATGTTTGACCATTCTTCCAGAAGCACATTTGTGAGGTCAGGCACTAATGTTGGACGAGAAGGCCTGGCTCACAGTCTCTGCTCTATTTCATCCCAACGGTGTTCTATCAAGTTGGGGTCAGGACTCTGTGCAGGCCAGTCAAGTTCCTCCACCCCAAACTTGCTTATCCAGGTCTTTATGGACCTTGCTTTGTGCACTGGTCCAAAATCATTTGTTGGAGGGGTGATTATCGTGTGGGGTGGTTTTTCAGGGGTTGAACTTGGTCCCTTAGTTCCAGTGAAGGGAACTCTTAAGGCATCAGCAAAAACAAAATTGAAAAAAAAAAAAATTATATAAAAAGATCATATAACAAAGAGTGCAATAGTCCAATATTAAAAAGTAATTAATCATAACAAATGGCCAAATTCCAAAACGGACCCCAAAAAGTGACTTGCGCTGTATCCAGATCGTGACAAACTATCTTGACTTCTTGTGCAATATATATATATATATATATATATATATATATATATATATATATATATATATATATATATATATATATCTTTCCAGTGCTCGCCCTCTTGAAAGTGCACTCACCAGAAAGCCTTACCCCTGCAGGGATAAAGAGCGTGTAGTGAATAATACTACTATTCCTGATGTCCCACTCGCCGGCGTGTCATGTTCCTCCACAGCGTTAATTCAGGTATCCAGCAAAGGACATAATCCATCCACCGGTAGAAGACTTGTGGTGATATGTGTTCCAACTCCTGGTGTCCCACTCGCCGGGATATCCTCTACCTCCACACTGTTGTTTCAACGGTCGGGTATCCACATATATTTTAATATGAAAAATGAGTCCTCATAGCGCGAGTATGTAAAAACTAGTATGTTTCAATAAAAAAAAAATATTTATACACATTATATATATATATATATATATATATATATATATATTATACACACACACACACACACACACACACACACACACACAACAGACTCTAGGGTCTGGACGGCGTGCGTTCCACAGACCACGCCCAGAGAAACTGCAAGTGTTGTATGGCGTACCAATCCCAACTTACGCGTTTCATCATACAGGCGTAATCTGAGGTGCCTCTGTATGACGAAACGTGCAAGACTTGGTGGGACACCAGGAGTTGGAACACATATCACCACACGCCTTCTACCGGTGGATGGATTAAGTGCTGGATACCCAATTGCCTGAATTAGAGCTATGGAGGAACAGGACCCCCCGGCGAGTGGGACATCAGGAATAGGAGTATTATTCGCTACACACTCTTTACCCCTGCAGGGATAAGGCTTTCTGGTGAGTGCACTTACAAGAGGGGGAGCACTGGAAAGTCACCTATATATTTTTTGCACAAGAAGACAATATAGTTTGTCACAATCTGGATACAGCACGAGTCACTTTTTGGGCATTTGTTATGATTAAAAACTTTTTAATATTGGCCTATTGTACTCTTTGGTATAGGATCTTTTATACCAGTTTTTTGCTTATAGATTTCATACAATACACACTCACATTAACCACACTGGTTTTTCATTACGCTTTATATTATTCCTTTACATCACCTTTGCACTTGCGATAGTCAGGTGGGTAATTATAGAGCAGCGCCACTATCCCTCTTTATTGAATCTATTTATCTGGCTTCACTATTGTGAAGTTTTCTTAGGGAGGCAGCAGCTCTACACGCACCTAAGCGCGGAATTTCCATTAAATAATACAAAAGAAAACAAGACCATGTTAAATATTAAAGGAAGAACAACAACAAAAGATTAAGATGTCAAGCTGCATACCAGATACCACTGCGATGAAAATTTGGGATCTGTTGGATCTGTAAAAATATCTCTCTTCCTTCTCTTCTTTACCACCTGTTGTTCTGCCCAGTGTACCTATAAAGAGAAGGACTGTTAAACCACAAAAAAAATAATCCAAATCAAATAAAAAAATATAACTAAAAAGCTAAAAACATGCATTTCAGGGCAAGATTTGTAAGTTTGTATTACGTATATAGCATATACTGCATATTCTAGAGACGGACAATATAAAGATATCTTCTAAACCCAGCAGAATCATTCAGGGTCAAGAAACATCCTCGTCCTTTGTCAACAGTTCAAGCCATGATCATAATTTAGGCTCCAACATACATACATTTTATAGCCACGTGCGTACCATGAATGGTGCATTCCAGGTTTCAACATTATCAAAATGTATTTAAACTTAAAGGAATTTTTCTTTTTGCTGAAATGACTGTTTACAGGGTATAGAAACATAATAATTAACTGATTCCTTTTAAAAACTATTAAAAATAGATAAAAATCAATCATATAATGTACCTGTAGTTTCTAGTTTCGTTTTTGCATGTTATTTCCTGCCTCTGTGCTATACAGAGCCATAGAGCAGTGATGGTTTGGAAAACGAAACTAGAAACTAGACACAGTAATCACACCTCCTTCATAGTGACCACAGAGAGAAAGCTCCCAGTACTGTGGTTATCAGGAAACAGACAACCAGGAAGTGTGGAGATCAGAGAAGAATTACAGCAACTTGAGAGCAAAAACGAACAATCAGGACATGAAAACAGCACTGCATTAAAGCGGAAGTAAACCCAATGATTTTAATAGTTTCCAAAGACAGTTACATTCCCGGCATACCGAAAATGCTAACTGTCTCATTGGCTGTGCTCTCAACCAAACGGTCACACCATCCAATGGCTGGTGTCATAACTGATCATATGTGCAGCATCATGGCAGTTGAAGATTAAACAGAGGCCAAAATGGCAGATTCCTTGGCTGAAAATGATAGGTGGGTTTACTTCCACTTTAAGGTAAAGGAAGCTATTAAGATAAAAAAAAAATCCTTTACAAACCCTTTAAATTAGAACTTCAATAAAAAAAGGAGAAGAAAGGGATAGTAACTCAACTTTGTATTGCTGTCTGTGTCTTGTCCTAATGATTGGGACTTGAAGATATAGGGAATAAATAGGGGAACAGACTGCTTTAGAAAGATATCTTTTTTTTTGAGTGGGCAAGGTTATTTTTTTTTTTTTATGGTTTTATTATTGGCTTTATCCCTGCTGATAAAGCTGTTCACATCTACAGACTCCCAAAGCATGGAGGAAAGATAATTAAAAGCAAATAAAGAGCAGAATTTTTTTTCCCCCTTTAATAAACCATTTCCTCTCCCGCATCTACTGCAATTTTATCTTAGGATCCACAATTTTATAAGATTTGGCAAGTAAATATTTTCCGCTTGTGATGCTGCCTGCCAGTCAAATACGGTGTGTTAAAGAGAAACCTAAAAATACAATGGTCTTTTATAGCATTTCATTGCTCATATTCCAGAAGTTTTTTTTTCTGATTTGCATTAGGGATATGCGGGATGTGGGTATGCCTTCATAAACCATTAATAAATAAGTGATAGGGGGCGCTGTGCAATAATATGTGCTTTATCTCGAAGACGAAAACATAAAAAAGTGACAAAGTACAAAAAAAGTGCAAATAAAGTGACCAATGCCTGTATAAAAAAAAAGTACTACAAACCATGTATGAATAACAATTTAAATATAAAGTGCAACAATAGATATACCAAAAAATACTATAATAAAACTTTTTGTTAAAAAATATAAAACAAATAAATGTCCATAGTAAAGATTAATAGTGACTATAATCTTGATAGCAGAGAGGGAATCCTTCATCATATAACATAAAACTACACCAAAAGTGCTCAGATATAAAAAAAACTGCGGACCGGTTGGCTATGACCTCTTTATTTAAAAAGATGATCTCATGCGCTGTGGGGAAATCCTTGAAGTTGAAAGTGTCCCCCCCCCCCTTTTCTCTCTCGTTCCCTATATATTACCAGATTCTCCGCTATGTAATGCATCACAGATTAAATAACCTCAACCACCATTTAGCATACTTGAAACCACGCCCTTGTTGTGCCACATTTTTTAATCCATTTTTTAGACCACGCTCCCAAATTAATGTCCCGCCCCTAATTATAATCATACTCCGCCTACTTCGGAAAAAAAGTGTCCCTATACATTTTTTCAGAATGTTGGCAACTATGAATAAGGTTTGTTCTTGAATAAAAAAAAATGGCTACGGGGGCGTGTCCAAATGGTTGCAATAAACAACTTATACTCTGAATGGTCTAGAGTGGTTAGTGGGGTATCCCAAGGCTATGTCCGGGGACCAATTATGTTTAATCTAGTTTGATATAGAGGGCGGGATAAAATAGCTTGATCCCAGTGTTTGTTGACAACACATAGATATGTAGGGCAATAAAAACACAGCAGGATATAAAAACTTTACAAGAGGACCTGAATAAATTAATGGAGTGGGCTACTGCATTGGAAATTAAGTTTAACATTGAAAAATGTAAGGTAATGCACTTGGGGGGGCGGGGGGGGCTAAAAATATAAACGTAAGTTACCAATTAGGAGGGAGAACCCCTAGGGGCTTCCTGGATGGAGAAGGATGTAGGGGTCCTAGTAGTATCGGGTAGTGTGCGGGTATTCCGTCACTTCCTTGATGCCGCAATGTCTCCTGGGAGCTTTTGTCATTGTTCCCAGGAGACATTGCAGAGGTCTGCCGCGAGTTATCGCGGGATTTAGAAAGAACTTGCTTAAAGTTCTTTCTAAATCCCACGACAACTCGATGAATCCATATACAGGAAGCGGCCAGTAACAAAGGATTACCAAGGTACAGTGGATCGGAAAAAAAAAACATGCGGTTTAGTAATTATGCATATGAGCATATCTTTTTTTTTTGGTGGGGGAGTGGACCTTGGGTGGGAGTTCCCACACTTTTTTCCCCAGGACTTGACCCCTGCGTAGGAGGTTTTTCACTGTAAGGGTGGTAAGGATGTGGAACGCTCTTCCACAATCGGTGGTGTCGGCAGGCAGTATGGATAGGTTTTAAAAGACTCTTGGACGTGCATCTTAGCGAAAACAATATACGGGGATATGGGAAATTTTTACACACACACACACACACACACACACACACACACACACACACACAGGTTGTACTGGATGGACTGTTGTCTTCACTCAACCTTACCAACTATGAAACTACGTAACTATGAATATGGCCATAAGAAGAAAATGATCATTAAAATATTCACTTTTAATTTTTGTCTATTTTCTCTGATAAACTTCGGATATTAAAAGTGATCAGACGCATCATATGCGGTTTGCGTTTAAGGAAATACATTTCAGATGTCTTATCAAACAATTGAAAGCATATACGTTTGCCTAGCATTAAATATTTTGTAATCTATACACAGCTGTGTAATATATTGGAATATAATTAAAGAAAAAAAAAAAAACAGCGAGAGAGCGATAACCAAAAAAAAAACAAAGCAGACAGATAATCTCCCAGGCAATTTATCCATTCATTGCTGTCATGGTTGGGACAAGGTGGAGGAAAGAACACAATCCATATCAGGAGATAAAATGCACTGTTCTGTGCAAGGGCTGCAGATAAACTACTGCCATTTATAGAGTCATTTGAATGAAAGAAACTGCAATGAAGAAGAGAAATGGAGGCACTAACTGCACCAGCTCAACTATGCCTGTCTGCCCGCTTACTAAATCTCGGCGCGGTGAAGTCGCATAACCTTGAAGAGATTTCAGTAAATGTGACCGGTGTTGGGTTGTGGCAGGCCCGATAAACTTCAAATGCAAGGCCCGAAAAGTGACATTGGTGGGACCCGATACAGCAGGTTGTGGAAAAAGAAAAACTAAAAAACTGCTCAGTGTAACTAAATTATCACTACATCTCGCGCTCACCTTCCTGGAACCGCTCAAAGCACGGTCGCTGAATGCTTCCAAATGATCATTTGTGCTCCGTTAAAGCAAAACCCCTGACAATCTACAATTACCATACCGCTGGAGACACAGGCAGACCGCAAAATCAAATACACAAGAAAAAGAATGCAGCGATATTGTGAACTGTAACTGTAAAGGCAGTTATAAGAGGTACTTATTTATTGTCATGGAAACAAGGAGTAAAAGTCTGTTATTCTGTGGGAAGCTCTTTACACGTCTGCAGTGTGGTAACTATACTGTTTATACATTTAGAATCTAGTCAACAACCATAACACTAGCGATGATCAGGTTACGCCAGACTCTCTAAACCGTTTAAGCAGAGAGGAACCCATGAAATAACTCATGGTCCCGAAGAACTCTTACAATTACTATACCTACAGCTCACAGCCGAGTACACTAGCATGAATAGTAAGCTGACATATGAGAATAAAAGAAAAAAAGAAATGTAGAATACTTGTCTTGTATACTTTTCCTGGCAGTCCTCTGTCTCTCCCTTCCCGCAGCGCTCACCTGGGGGGAACAAAGAAGCAAGGGGAGGAGCAGGGACAACGACAGAGGAGCATGGGGGAGGGGACAGACAGCTGACTTAACAGCTATGGCCTGGGAGTTTCTCACTTCTGCCTAATCTTGTCCCATGAGGGGGGGGGGGGCTGGGCAGCGGGAAGAGTGCTCCTTACACCGGTGGTCAGCGGGAAGAGTGCTCCTTACACCGGTGGTCAGCGGGAAGAAAGCTCCTTGCATTGGTGGTCAATATCAAGAATGCTCCTAGTATATGTGGTCCGCCAGAAGACTACGCCTTGCATTGGTGGTCAGTATGAAAAATTCTCATTACATTGGTGGTGAACATCTAGAATGTTCCTTATATTTGTGATCAGCAGAAAACATACTCCTTACATTAGTGGTCAGTGGGAACAATTTGCCTTACCTTGGTGGTTAGTGGGAAAAATGCTCACCTTACAGATAACTAAAAAAGTACATTAGTGTCAGCAGTATATTATCTGCCTTTACATGCAGGGTCTCAGGGCATCCCACCTACGTTTAGCCCAAATGCACATACTGTTCCGGGGCACAGGCATTGGTCCTAGACCTCACCTTATACTCCTGGCCACTGTACAGATTAACCTCAACACCTCACACAAAGGCACATGTTTGAAATGTGGTCCAGACAGAAGCTCCAGAAGTCCAACTGGTAACATGGGGCCCAGGCCACCTGCCACATGATATATAATGGGGTTTTCTCTCGCTGCCAGACTAGGGACTCCTTTTCCCTTATTACCACCCACTCTAGAGGCAATCTCAAGCAGGTTGGTACCAGTAGATTTAATACTCCTCACTCCAGGCCTTGGGTGTACTGCACACATCACTAGCAGACCATTACTTAGAGGCTCTTTACTGTTCAGCATTTGCAAGTAAACAGTTCAAATTCTGGGTTACACAAGTTCCTAATAATGATAAATAAACCCTCTCCAAACTTTATAATATTGTCCCACTAGAGCAAGGAAGGAGTGGTACCCATACCCTACTGTAGGTGCATATTTGATCTCTTCATCCAGGTCTCTCTTTAAATCTCTCTTCTGCCTCTCTGCCGAAGGGAAGAGATCACAGGACTCCCTCTAATGGCGCCAAGCAGTCTCTCCAAAGGAGCCCCAAAACTGAGACCCATCCCACCTTATAAAGGGGTGCCCCACTTCATCGCTCCACCCTTAAAGGGGGAATCTTCTACCTGTCTACTCCCACAGGCTCTTTTCAGGCTTTGTGACTCCCTTGCCATGCAGGCTCTTCTCTAAGGTGCTCTGGCGGTTTTAAGCACTCTGATGGTGTCAACTACAATTCAGGGCTTGTAACCCTGCATTGTATGTTAGGACACCAAGGGCCCACCCACAAGCCAAAGTGTCTGGAAGAAGGGTTGAGCTCCGGCAGTTTGGGAAACAAAAGAAGGTAAATAAAAGTATTTTTACTGGTACCCTAGGCATAAAGAAATATTTAAAGCGATATTAAAGTCTTGTATTTTATTGTTAAAAATAACAAACATGTTATACTTGCCTGCTCTGTGTAGTGGTTTTGCACAGAGCAGCCCTGATCCTCCCATTCTGGGGTCACTCGCCAGCACTCTTGGCCACGCTTCTAGAACCACTTTAACCTGTGTGGTACAGGGAGGATTTTATTTTATTTTCTTCCTTGAGTTCAGCTTGAGGGCTGGTTGACAACTCAATTTCACAAGAACGTGTACCAAGTTCCTGTGCGGTGCGATTTTCAGCCAATTCATTTGAATGGCCTGCAAACTGCACTGGAATGCAGAAAAAGTAGTGTCTGCACTACTTTTAAAATTGTGCCACACCAAATCGCATGGTACTATGGTACCATAAGACTTTATACCCGCAAAATGCACTGCATTTGTGATCCGTGTTTGGGGTGCCATCAACATTACATTGGCACCCACAGTGGATTGCAAGGGCAGTGCATTTAAAGCATGGTACACACAAACAAGCACAAAATGCACCTTTGTCACACAGTGTTCTGGTATGAACCAGCCGTCAATGATTTGATTTGATTGCATATTGTGCATACTAAAGAAAACTAAGCAACGATAACAAAAAAAGGCAACAAGGAGGTATTAAAAAAAAAAGGAAAAATATCTGCAGCTATGTTCACAATGAAGCCTGTGTAACCAATTTACAATTACGAAACACCACATCGAGGAAGGGTGAAATAACAGATTGTTAATAAATCCCAGCATGTTACAGTCTCTTGATCCAGCAGCTTCCAAAAGGATGATGATCTTGGCTCAGCAGATGTCCCAGGGGAAATTTAACCAGGTTCCAGAAACAAAGAAAAAAAACACAAGCAGCCAGGTAATACTGTATCTGCTCATCGAAGCAGTGAACACACACGCTAGATAATATACAAGTTCACCCATATCTAGACAAAATAAGAAAAACTGGAAAAAGAGGGCTAAAGCTGAACTCCAGGCAAATGCAACATAACGTAATAATATATACACACACACACACACACACACACACACACACACACACACACTGGCAGGGCTGGACTGGGACAAAAATTTGGCCCTGGACCTCATCCAGACTGGCCCACTGTGACAGGTCTCTCCCACAGCGGCCGAACTACCGCACCCCCCCCCCCCGGCCACCCAAGCCCCCTCTCTCCCTTCACTAGCCACTCTTTATTAGAGTAGAACGGCTGGTACTGGTACTCTTATAGGCAGTACCAGTGGGGAAGCTAGACATTATTTCACCCGGGGCAAAGAATCAGTTTGTGCCTTATCGGACAAGATTAGGCAGAAGTGAGAAACTCTCAGGCCGCTGTCACTGAAGTCGGCCCACTGAGCCATCGGCCCACCGGGAAACTCCCTGTAGTCCCAATGGCCAGTCCATCCCTGTACACTGGTCACTTTTAGGTGCACCTGTTCAATTGCTTGGTAACACAAATTGCTAATCAGACAGACCATCACATGGCAGCAACTCAATGCATTTAAGCATCTAAACATGGTGAGGGCGTCTTGCTGAAGTTCAAACCAAACATCAGAATGAGGAAGAAAGGAAATTTAAGAGGTTTTAAACCCCCGAGACATTTGTACCAAAGTCTTGCCTATAGGTGCTGTAAATATCTCCAACATCCGCGCATTTTCTTCACTACTGAGCGGGAGTGATGTCACACTACTCCGGCTAGTCACAGAGCCAGAGTCCGCGGCCCCGGAAGGAAGAGGGGCGAACATGGATGTGGCCTGCAGCAGGGAGAGAGCAGGCTTCATTTGCAGGCAAGTGTCACATAATGTGCTAGTATGCGATGCATACTAGCACATTATGCTTTGACTTTGCAGGGAACAAAAAAAAGAAGTAAAACCCATCAGGGTTTACTTCCTCTTTAAGTGACTTTGAACGTGGCATAGTTGTTGGTGCTAGACAGACTGGTCTGAGTATTTCAAAAACTGCCGATCTACTGGGATTTTCATGCATATCAACGTGTTCTAGCATACACATCATCTGATAACTGTAATGTTATTTAAACTTTTTTTCACATTAGGATATGATGGGGAAGAAGGCTTAGTTTGTGTGAAGCACAGGAAAAAAGGGATTCTGTTTGTGTACGACTATGAAGGGTGCATTTTACCAGGACTACTGCAAATTTTGGGTCCCAAAATGACTAGAGGAGATTACACAAATCAGCTCGTCTACAACAAAGCAGGCCTGTAATTATAAGATGGTGTAAATCATTCACATTGGTGTGACAAGTGCGATGTTCTGATTTTGCATTTTGATATGTTGTGGGGATGTGTTGGGTCTTACAACAACCAGGTCTGGTAACATAAATGAGTTTGCTGCAAGAAAGTAAAATAAAACAAACCTTTACAGCAAAAGCCCATTAATAGCTAAAAAATAACTCCATGAATGGGATTACTGTACACACTTTGAGCCAGCTTAGCTCAAATTAATTATGCAGATGCCACCTCTGACCAATGGTGAAGCTGCAATTTACTGTTGCAGCCTATACTTCATACAGGAAGCGCCAACCACTCAGGAAAAACCTTGTATTTTGCTCAAATTCAAGACTTCCTCTGATTGGCAAAGGCAGAGATTGTGAGGTCATCCACTTTGACCAATCAGAGTAAGCCTTGCATTCACTGAGAAAAAAAAACCACAAGGCTTGTCCTGAGTGCTGGGGCCAACAAGGTAGTCGCTGGGGCACCCTTCCTTTTTGCAATATAGGCTACAGCAGTAAATTACATTTTCACCACTGGCTACACGCAAGTGGCATGTGCATAAATCATTTAAGTCAAGCTGGCTCAAAGCAAGTATATAAAAGGAATCCCATTGCTTGAGTTCTTCTTTAACCTAATAAAACATTGATGAAGACTTCCCTAGGAAAAAGAAACCCATTCTTCTGCTAAAGTCAATGACTATAGAATGCTCCATTCTAGACAATCTTTGTAGCATGCATTCTCCATAGTCCTCATTCAAGAACAAGCGCTGCCTACTCAGACAGCCTCTTCTGGACTTACTCAGACTTGTGATGATCACAGAAGTCTTTCATTGCTGTGCTCAGCAAAAAAGACTCTGATAAATGTCTAAAATTAAAGCCACATTTGAAAGGCCATTAAGTTTTCATCAGGCGCACAATGACTCAAGAGTATGTGAGGTTAACATTTGTTAAGAAGTCATCTTCTTTACAGCGTCTCAGTGAGAGATGACACACCACCTCTTTACTACTCTTATAAAGCATGCACTTAACACCCACAGCCCCCCCCCCCCCCCCCCCGACACCAGAAACATGGACTTTATTTCAGAACACATAACATTTTTAAAGCAGACCTAAACTTAGATTATTACTTTAACCCCTCATGTTGTAAATAGTCCACTAAAACTTAGTACATACATAGCTCTTGCTCTATGCGTTGCTTGGCTACAAATTATGGAATACCAAAAATCTCAAGTAAAGCGCTAAAAAAGCTAATCAAAAGTCCCAATATAAATTGATGAAGCAACTCTATATAAATAGTCCATTGGGTGCAAGTCCGCACAAAGATAGTGCTGGGAAGGATCCCTCACCAAAAAGAAAAGGTTCACACTGACTCTTACCCCAACAAATGGACTACTTAATTAACAGCAGTCAACAAAATCATCCACTTGGATATCACATACACATGGAGAGAAATGTTGTATTAACACCAGTGGGATCCTACTTGGACAGGCTCTCTCTCAGGACATCATAGAAATAGGCATACACAAACTTAATTGCACAGTATTACTGACAAGTACATTTATTAAGAGCACAGCAACAGCCAGAATACTCACAAACAGCACAGTAAAAAGCGCATATAAATTCAGTATAATCAAAGTTTCTAACCAGTATAATGGCCGACTGTCAAGCTTGGCACCGTCACGTGACCCAAAATTATTACAGTAACTGTGGTTTGGGGATTAGGGTTATGGGAACAATTTCATGCTGTAAGCATTTTCAACAACTGTCGGGTTCTGGTAACCATATGGTCATCGGCTATGGCTGAAGATACTACCTCGCTCATGGGAATGGCCACGGGCACCACACAATCTCCACTGCTTAGCACAGGATCCAGCAGCTAGTGGCAATCACTCTAGTAGTGGTGCCTCCACAGCAATTTCCACATGGACCAGCCAGCTAGATCAATGTAACTATGCAAAAATAGTCATACTTTGAATTCATTTTTTTCCCCCCAGAGCAACAATGTCTTTACAATTTTAAGACGGGATCAATAATAATTTCTATAATTTTTTGGCCATAAAATGCAACTCTTTTAGGTTACAGATCATAGGTACAGTACACTTTTTTAATGAGACTGAAACATTAGGCAGGGCCACTGCCGCCATCTATAGACATTATCCTGCCTATCATTAATCTAATAGGGATAGATCCAGTGTATCCAACCAGGGTGCCCATATTTTTTCCGACTTGGCTGGGCAGCCTCTCTGTTGATAAGAATACTGTTTCAGTATTAATGTGGCCCTGGACCTACCTTATCCAGTCAGTAACAGTTGGGGGATCAGATCATTTCTAGTGGTAAAGTAAAGGCTTGCAAGCCTGAAACTGCCGCCTGAAAAGCAGCTCTTTTGGTGTGTTTTTGTAACAGTAAGGTATCCAAAAATCCCAGGATACATTGCTTTGGATCAAGTCAAATGTCAGATTGAAATACTTTATTTAGGGTTTCAATTACTCGTGTGTAGTGAAGAAAAATCAATCAGATTCAAATCTATCCACCATGGCAAAGACCAAAGAGGTGTCCAAGGATGTCAGGGACAAGATTGTAGACCTACACAAGGCTGGAATGGGCTACAAGACCATCGTCAAGCAGCTTGGTGAGAGGGTGACAACAGTTAGTGCGATTATTCGCAAATGGAAGAAACACAAAATAACTGTCAATCACCTTCAGTCTGGGGCCACATGCACAATCTCACCTTGTGGCGTTTCAATGATCAGGAGAACGAAGAGAAATCAGCCCAGAACTCCACGGGAGAATCTGGTCAATAATTTCAAGGCAGTTGGGACCATAGTCACCAAGAAAACAATTGGTAACACTACATCATGAAGGACTGAAATCCTTTAGTGCCAGCAAGGTCCCCCTGCTCAAGAAAGCACATGTACATGCCCGTCTTAAGTTTGCTAATGAACATCTGAACAATTCAGAGGAGAACTGGGTGAAAGCGTTGTGGTCAGATGAGACCAAAATCAAGCTCATTGGCATCAACTCAACTTGCCGTGTTTAGAGGAGGAGGAATGCTGCCTATGACCCCGAGAACACCATCCCCACCGTCAAACATGGAAGTGGAAACATTCTGCTTTGGGGGTGCTTTTCTGCTAAGGGGACAGGACAACTTCACTGCATCAAAGGTATGATGTATAATCAAATTTTGGGAGAGAAGCTCCTTCCCTAAGCCAGGGCATTGAAAATGGGTCGTGGATGCGTATTCTGGAAGGGTGATGACCCAATATACATGGTCAAGTCAACAAATGAGTGGCTCAAGAAGAAGCATATTAAGGTCCTGGAAAGCCTAGCCAGTCTCCAGACCTTAATCCCATAGAAAATATGTGGGGAGCTGAAGGTTCGAGTTTCCAAACTTTAGCCTCGAAACCTTAATGACTTGGAGAGTAGAGGTGTGGGACAAAATCCCTCCTGAGATGTGTGCAAACCTGGTGGCAAACTACAAGAAAAATCGGACCTCTGATGGCCAACATGGTTTTTGCAACCATGTACTTTGTCTTGCGAACGGGTCTAATATTTATTTCACTCATTAAAATGCAAATCAATTTATAACTTTTTTGAAATGTATTTTTCTGGATCTTTGTTATTCTGTCTTTCACTGTTACAATAAACCTATCATTAAATTTTAGACTGATCATTTCTTTGTCAGTAAGAAAACAAACATTCTAAATCAATAGGGGATCAAATACTTTGTTTCCCTCACTGACTGTATCTCTCTCTCCCTCTGTCTATTTATCTATCCATTTATCTGAATAAAAAGTTTTAGAACACTACGGATTCCACTTTAACTCGGTCTATATAGTAGCAATACCTTATTAACAGTGACAATCCAAAGAAGGATTTTCATACTGCTTGTCTGTAATTTCCTAGTCCAGCTTTTTTTCTTTTACCATATTTTTCTTTCAAATCGTTTTTTTAAAATGTTTTCAAATACATCGGTATGGCAGTACAAAAGTGAAAAGTCATAAACGGTGTAGATTACAGTAAAGGATCGTACAGGTACGTAGTGGCAAACTGCACACTATAGAGGACTAATAGTCAAGGTACATACAATTCAAACGGTAAGCATTGTTTTAACAAAATACATCTGCACTAACAAAAGGGGTGGGCAGGGGAGAAGGGGTACAAGGAAGGGGGGGAGGTATGAGAGCAATGTAGGAGGACAAAAGTGGGGGCGAGGTAGCTTGAGAGCATCAAGAATATTGATTATATTAATTTTACCATATTTTTAACTTAAAGTGGGAGTTCACCCGAAAAAAATGTTTTAACATTAGATTGAGGCTAATTAGGCGAAGCAGAATCGGGTGTTTTTTTTAAAAATCAATGTAGTACTTACCGTTTTAGAGATAGATGTTCTCCGTGGCTTCCGGGTATGATCTTCGGGTATGGGCGTTCCCATTTGATTGACAGCCTGCCGACGGTCGCATACAGCGCGTCACGAGTTCCCGAACGTCGGTGCGGCTCTATACGGCGCCTTCGCACCGACGTTCGGCTACTTTCGGGAACTCGTGACGCGCTGTATGCGACCGTCGGAAGGCTGTCAATCAAATAGGAACTCCCAGTCCCGCAGCCCATACCCGGAAGCCGCGGAGAACATCTATCTCTAAAACGGTAAGTACTGCTTTGATTTAAAAAAAAAAAAAAAAACGATTCTGCTTCGCACAATTAGCCTCAATCTAATGTTAAAAATAGATTTTTTGGGTGAACCTCTATTAAATGCATTTTATAAGACAGCTGGCAAATGGTTCTACAGTTTGATATGCACCAACCCCCCCCCCTGTGATTCCCTTTAAAGTAGCACTCAGACTTGGCCCACAATCTGCAATTCTGGAAGCACTAAATGCAGAGTTTTTTCTTAGCTCTATTTGGGTTACAATTTTTGGCTAATAGCCCACTACTTCCCTGAGTGGAGAGTAGTTGGAGGTCCTTTCAATAAATGACTAACAATGCATATGGTGATTCATGTTCACGCTCCCACAGACAAGAGATTGTTAGATGAGCAATGCCTAGACAAAAATTGAACAGTTCAGAATACAAAGACTGCAGAAAAATTGCCAATTAAATAAGTATTTCCTAGACGAATGTTGCCAGAAAAGTAACTATTTCTAAAAATTTTTGTTTGACATGCAAATAGATTTTTCTTCAAAGAACTTGGCATAATCAAAGGTTAGTCTGATATTTTTTGGCCCCAATGCATGTATTTTTGTGAGAAAAATGAATGCAGTTTAACATACAAATGAGTGTAATCTTATGACGGTAGGTGACCACAGACAGAGGGCTTTTTCAACCATGTACGTAGGAACAATTAAAAAACCCTCAGACATGAGCCATTTTTCAAGTCCTGAGCAGAGTGAGGGATTCATAGAGGACATTTAGCCTACCCTGATAAACAGCTGAGAAGCCTTAACTAAAGGAGTCTACAAGTTCCTCATCAAAGAAAAAAAAATCATCAACCTTGATATGTCCCATCTATGGGCACCTTGGGGTAGGAGAAAATGTTAGGTGGTAGCCAGGGGTCTTAAACTGGTGGCCCTCCTGCTGTTGCTAAACTACAAGTCCCATGAGACATTGCAAAGCTGACAGTTACAAGCATGAATCCCACAGGAAGAGGCATGATGGGACTTGTAGTTTAGCAACAGCTGGAGGACCACCAAGCCTTCCCAGCTCTCATCTAGAGTTATGACAATTCATTATTTGCATTTCAATGCACTATAAAAACCCATTAAAATGTCTCATTTACTCTTCATGCCTTTGAGGAGCATCAGCAGGAGGAGCAGGCGCAACAGGTGCAGCAGCAGGAGGTGCAATTGCAGCAGAAGCATGCCACTGGGAAGAGTTACAGGAAAGGACCTTTACGTTGCCATTATTTAAGTTGCATTAAAGCTGGCCAAACACTGTCTGGTACAATTTCATTTGAATGTTCATACAGAAATGTAACAAAATCCTCAAATCATTTAATAGTACCATGATGAACTAAACACATTTTGTAAAATTTTGTTCAAGTTTCCATGCCAATGTTTTAAAAATTCCATTTTAACTTTTGGGATGCATGTGCACATTACAGCAAGTATATTTTTCCCTTAAAAGGGGTTGTAAAGGTAATTTTTTTAAATAACAAACATGTTATACTTGCCTCCACTGTGCAGCTCATTTTGCACAGAGTGGCCCCCGAAGCTGGTCTTCTGGGGTCCCTCGGCGGCTGTCTCGGCTCCTCCTCGCAAGAACTAACCCCCTTCATGCGAGTTCTCTCCCATGGGGGTTAGTTCTTGCGGGCTCGCTCCCGTGACACAGTCGGCGGCCATAGCCCCAAACTGTATCACTCGGCCCCCGCGCGCTGCATCATTGGATGTGATTAACAGCAGCACAAGCCAATGGCTGCGCTGCTTTCAATCAACCAATGAATGAGCCAAGAAGCCCATCTGAGAAGACAGTGCATTCACAGCGCAGGACTTTCGAGGAGTCAGTTAAGTAAACGTGGGGCTGGGGGGCTGCTAATCCTCTGATGTTCTTTCACCTTAATGCATAGAAGGCATTAAGGTGAAGAAACATGTGCCTTTACAACCCCTTTAATGAAAGCTACTTTCAGTGTTAGAATTTTGTTAGCGCGAGAATTTTTTTTCCATCAATTTCCTTCAATTTCCCTCATCACTACAGTTGAAAATGATCACCGACTTGACCCCATACACCCATTAGAAATTGGAAAACAATCGGACAAAAATTTTCCCCGAACGTTCTACTGCGTATAGCAAACTTAAAGACCGTTCCAATGAAATATTTCTACATTTAAAAGTTTGACCCCAATCTTATCTAATCTAATCATGCAAATCTAATCTTTTGTCCGTGAAATATTCACAGTATCACCGACTACGATTTCTACCATTAATTTAAGTTTTTGTGTGATGTTCAGCATTCTCAGTAGTTCAAGATATGCCAACCCATAAGTAATGTAGCATTGCTTCTGCAGGCTTGCAGGACAAATCTCCAGTAATGGATTGCCAAGCTAAAGCTGCATTCATATGCAAAGAATGTTTGTGTGTACCTTCAGAGAGACGGATATTTTTCCTTGAAAATCTTCTCACTAATGTAGCATAACAATCTCATTTATTTCACTGCATTCCCATTTCTCTTGTTAAACAAGTCACTTAAGAGGTCAAAACACATAAAATGACTGGCTTTAAACATGTGTGAGACCCAATAAGTAGGTCTACAGCATCATACGGGAGTTGAAAAGCAATGTCAGCGAGGTGAATAATGTCTTGCGGTCTTTGTTCCACGCATTCATGCTGTTATTATAAGCTAGAGTTAAATAATAGTTATGTGCATAAACAATCGCCAGTTTCAGAAGATGCCAAGACTTTTCTGGGAAACCTCTGAATGGTCTGTGTAATGCCTGAATATTTTTAATCTATAGCAGTCAAAGTTGAACTCGAGGCACAAAAACTTCTCAAAAGGGCTATAAATACACTTTGTGTAGAGCAAATGCTGGGCAGCAAACAGCCTGTACAGAGAGCAGAGCTGTGGGAGGGGCCAAACAGACTCCACCCACTATAGGATTCCCACAAAAACCAACAGGAGGGGGCGGAGACAAGACCAATCACCCTGCACAAGAAAAGAGTGCAGCAGTGAGCGGTCTTTATTACAGAGGTAACGTTTCACATTGGATTACGGCACAGAGCTGGAAGAAATACACAAAGCACACCAAGATTCAAGTAAGAATACACTCTTCTAATTGGACAATATTTTTCTACCCTGGAGTTCAGCTTTAAGTGTCAACCTTGGTTTTTAGCTCAATTTCCATGCAATAATTAGGCACATAAGTGCTATCTTAGGGCTCATGCACAGCACAACACAGTGGCACTGACACTTGTTGCACTAAGCAGTCATTCAAATTTATATGGCTGTATTGTCAAGCAATGCACCCAAGTTTAGAGAAGGCACAGGACATCCAGCACTGTGCAACGCTATAGGGCATGTTGGGATACCCTTCATAAGGAGCACTGCATCACACCAACAACACGCATGTTACAGAAACACACATTACTGTAGTGTGCTGGTGTAAATGAGCCTTTAAAGTGGTTGTAAACCCTTTACAACCACTTTAAACTACAGGCAAGCCTATAATTAGGCTTACCTGTAGTTGCACTAGATATCTCCTAAACCTGCACGGTTTAGGAGATATCCCTGTATTTGCATGTGCCGACGTCATGCGGCACATGCGCACTTAAGTCAACTGAAGAAACGGCACGTACGTGATTCTGGGAGGACGTCCATGGACGTCCTCCCAGAGTTAAGCGACCGCCTTGTAGACGTATATCGTCTATAGGGCGGTGAGTAAGCGGTTAATTGAGGCATGTTTCGGCAGAGGCGATCGGGTCCTGTCACGCCAGTGGTATGGATATGAGTGATGGCAAGATGGCCCCCACCCGTTTCCATACCATATAGCAGGGCGGAAGCGACGTCAAAACGTCACTTCCACCCATAGCTCTTAAAGGGAAAATTTATTTTGGTAATTTTTTCAAATAATTTTTTTTTTATTGCATTTTAGTCTAAATGAGATCTGAGGTCTTTTTGACCCCAGATCTCATATTTAAAGGAGGTCCTGTCATGCTTTTTTTGTATTATAAGGGATGTTTACATTCCTTGTGATAGGAATAAAAGTGACACCATTTTTTTTTCTTAAAACAGTGTAAAAATAAGTTTTTAAAACCCCCCATCCCGACGAGCTTGCGCACACAAGTGAACGCATACGTGAGCAGCACCCGCATATGAAAACTGTGTTCCAACCACACATGCGAGGTATCGCCATGATAGTTAGAGCGAGAGCAATAATTCTAGTGCAAGACCTCCTCTGTAACTTAAAACATGCAACCTGTGGAATTTTTAAACTTTGCCTATGAAGATTTAAGGTTAAAGGTTTGATGTCATTCCACGAGCAGGCGCAATTTTGAAGCGTAACATGTTGGGTATCAATTTACTCAGCGTAACATTATCTTTCACAATATAAGAAAAAATTGGGCTAACTTTACTGTTGTCTTATTTTTTTAATTAAAAAAGTGGATTTTTTTTCAAAAAAAAAAGTATACTTGTAAGACCGCTGCACAAATAAGGTGTGACAAAGTATTGTAATGACCGCCATTTTATTCTCTAGGGTGTTAGAAAAAAAATATATATAATGTTTGGGGGTTCCAAGTAATTTTCTAGCAAAAAAAAAAATGGTTTTCAACTTGTAAACACAGAGTCTGAAAAAACAGGCTCGGGGCTGAAGTGGTTAAAGACCCTCCTATCACTACTTATAGAATGCAGATGTGCAGCGGTGTAATCTATCAAAATCACGGCCAATACAGGACAACTGTGTTTTTATAACACATCTGCACATATTTAGGATATAAGAGTAGTAAATATAAAAGACCTTGGGCATGATCAGCCTCGCCTTTTCAGGGATCTCTGCAATTAACCCCTATAGCCTATAGCTTGCTTATTCTGTGAGCTACAGGCAGCTCTCAAATCTTATGTCTCAACTGAATCACTACCGTATGTTTATTATTCGTTTGTTCTCACAATCCTCATAACACATTTTACATTTTTGGACATTGGCCTGCTCTGACCTTGGGCACCAACATCCCTGTGTATACATTTTTTGTGCATACTTAAGTGGTAAAGAAGATGCTCTCCCCCCACTAGACAAGAGTCGGTGATTCATTACTGTGCCATCACACATCTCTAATTTTCTGGAACCAGTGAAGTATGAAAAGTATGCCAACAGAAAAAAAATCCTGTAGCTCGTAGCAATCAATTGGAAATCTCGTTAGTAGCAAATTGGATGCCACGGGCCACAAGGAATATTCCTTATAGCACAATTTCCATACAAGCGCTGAGAGCTACCGCTATTCTGTATAGCACAGAATACAGTCACAGGGGCTACATCAATGTATGAAATAATTGCATCTGGCTGGATGCACTGGTAGCAGAAGGAAATAATAATTCTGAGTTGTCGCACTACACGTTGTCATCAACACACCATCCGGCATCCTGGATGCAAGAAAAATGTGGGATTCAACGCATTTTAAGAGCCACTTAGCCCAGGTACAGTGAAAACTGATGGCAGTTTTATGCAGTTTAAAGCACTCAATGAGCTCGATTACATTTTATATGTAGAACATCATTAATTTAATGTATTGTAAAATGTTTTGTGCGCTCTACATTTAAGAGAAAAACTACAGATATTTGCTGTCTGGAAATCTTTTAAACAGTGTATAGAACAGTTTTTTTTTGTGTGTGTGTATAATTATATATATTTGTGTATATATATATATATATATACACACACACACACACACACACACACACACACACTTCTCGGCACTTTGACTCCATTAAATATATAAAAAAAAAAAGAAAGAGTGCAGAAACTTCTTGAAGAACCCTCATTCATATACACGCACAGAAGAAAAAAAAACGTCCACAGCAAATAAAATTAACACCATCATGAAATGCTATCCAAATAACGGGCCACACGCTGTTCTATTCCAGCCAAAGGTTTATTATTACAATGACACCCACCTGCCCAGAACCAGTGGCAGCTTTAGACCTGGAGGGAAGACATAGGCGAGTATTCCTAGCTTTACAAGGTAAGAGGAAAAATGGCTAGAAGCATGGGCTATAGCAGTGTTTCTCAATTCCAGTCCTCAGGCCCCCCCAACAGGTCAGGTTTTCAGGATTTCCATTATTTTGCACAGGTGATTTGATCAGTTTCACTGCCTTAGTAATCACCACAGCCTTTTCATCTGAGGGAAATCCTGAAAACCTGACCTGTTGGGGGGGCCTGAGGACTGGAATTGAGAAACACTGGGCTATAGGTAGGTGAAAGGGAGGGATGGTAAAAAAAAAATTGTTTTAGCCCGTATTGGAACTTTAGGGCACCCACATTGCATTATGGAATGGGTGGGAGGGTCCATAGAGACAAACCAATAGTGTTCGCAGTCTCATTTATTGCATCTTATTTCATGATTGTTCGACAAGCTCAACCTCCTTCACCACTCACAGGCCAGTCTGTATCATTTTTGAATCTCTGCAAGCAGCCAGGTGCCAAGGCTCTGGACTCCGTTCTTGTACTACTGTATTCCACCATCCTAATAGTGGGCCACATATCATAGTCATTCAAACTCCAGCCAAGGTTTATTGCAATGCAAGCACACTGCTCACTTTCCACTCAAAGGCATTCCCCCAGAATGTTTCACCCAACGCAGGTTCCCCATGATTATGTCCCGCTGTGAGTAAAACATGTTCAGGGCATGTTTTTTTTTGAGGGGGGGGGGGGGGTGTGCGGTACGCCGTCATTGCACTCAACCTTGGTGGAACCATATGTACATTTATGTGGCATGACATTTGGAAATAGAGCATAAATGTTCTTCAAGGTATGTGCCTACAGCTTATTATGTCAGCTTTGTGCTAGTGCTGCTACTTGGTTTACAGAAATCAACATTTTTAAAGGAGAACATCTGCCATGTGGGTTGGAGATATTTATGCATCTGCTGCACTAAAAACCTAATATCTCAGTATGAAACTTTCCTTCAAGATAGCAACCATTGATGTGTGGTTTGATTATGGAGCTTCAGCCAACGTATGTTGGTGCCCAAGGTCAGAGCAGGCCATATTGACTTTATGCACCAAGTTTCCTGAAGAAATTTTTGTTCTTCTGCCCATTATTACAAGGAGATAATCTCCTACTGGTGTAGTAAATAATATTTCCTTTAGATATTCAAGGCTCATAGTCTATAAACGTTCCATTCTTCATCCACAATGGTGGTATAAGGACTTGCTGTTCTTCAGAAATCTGAACACAGACGTTGGCATGCACCCAATTTAGAAAGTCCCGATTTACTTAATGCTACTACCACATTTTCGACTTATCCAAGCCCTGCTTTTTTACTTGATAGAAGCCCGCTATAAGATGGGAGTAGAAGATGAATAAGACAGCTATACAGGATATCATACCAACACTGCAGGGCAAAGAATACTCCTTTCTTCTTCAAGTGTACCAATATTGCACAAGTATTGCTAGTTATTATTATGTAGTACATGTTGGAGCACATTTAAACCTTGCCGTCTTAGAACTTGTCACTGATCCCCGTGGCAGGGATGCTACCACCAGCACTTTTATCAGCTTGAAGTTCATAGATTTTCATTTGTCTTGGATTGGAACATGTAACGAAAAGGAGGCACAAAGGACCGTTGTGAACATTTTCTTTGATCTACAATACTGCATACTTTGCTGAATGCCTGTTGTGTGAAGAGAAAAGGACTAGAATTATCCCAACATCAGAAGCAATCTGCAGAGCTAAACCACAACATGCCTGGAGAAAGAATGGCATCTGGGAGGATGGCACATTACTAGATAACTTCCCCATTTCCATCTGATCACAAGAGGAAATGGTCAAGAATCAAATTCCCACTGAGACTGTCTTTTATCTGCCGCCGTATTATTTAAAACAAAGAAAAACTTCACAGAACTACTATGACCCACACAATTTAAAAATACATTAATAAATATGGCCACTTGTAACACATCCTACAGCTTCAGGCATTTCCTTCACATTCATATAGTATAAAATAAAGCAGTGTGTAATATTGGGGTAATTAGTTCTTGAAAGAACGGAAAACCACATTCTTTGCCATAATCACATATACTTATTCACAAAGTTATGTGAATAAGGACAGTTACTGTAAAGCAGTGGTCATCAACCCCTGTCCTTAGGGCTCACTAAGGGTCCTTTCACACTAGCGGACCGTTCGTCCGCTCATTACAAGTCCGTTAACGGACTTGTAATGAATCCCTATGGGATCGCGTCCGTTAGCGGATGGAGCATCCGCTCGCGTCTGTCGGGATCCGCTTTTCGGCGGAACGGATCGGATGCAGACGGACAGACGGTCCGTCTGCATCCGATCCCCCATAGGGGACAGCGGAGCAGAGACAGGGCAGTCCCTGCACTGTGTGCGGGGACCGCCCTATCCGCCGACAGCTCAGCGGGGAAACCCGCTGAGCTTTGGCGGACACACGGAGCGGACCCAGAAACGGTCCGCTCCGTGTGAAAGAGCCCTAACAGGCCAGGTTTGCAAGATAACTGAAATACATCACAGGTGATATCATTTGCTGCTCAGTGATTGCAGTATTCTAGTCTGCATCTCCCCAAGGTAATACATAATACCTGGCCTGTTAGTGGGCCCTGAGGACAGGGTTGATGACCACTGCTGTAAAAGGTACCCGTGTTCAGGAAAACAACTTCTTCATTTTTTTTATTTTATTTTTTATTTGTCACCAGAATAAAAAAAAAAGGGGGGGGGAATCTTCCAGTGGTAACCCTGTTTGGGCTATAAAAAAAAAGTGAAATTAAACCTCCCCAATGGGACACAGATGCCCATTGGCCGAAAAAAAAAAAAGAAAAACAGAAAAAACTGACAGGACATATAACCATTACCTACTCTATCCAAAATGAAAAAAGTTTTGGCTTTAAATCAAATTTAAAGCTGAAGTTTAGGTATGGATACTTGGACCAATGTAACTATGCAATTTGCCATACCTGTATGATCCTTGTGGAAGCTGGAGATCACTGTAGTAGGTACGGCTACTACAGTGACCGCTGTAGCTTCAAAGCCCTTAGCGAACACAGGAGGTCCCTGGTTTAGCACGGATGCCATTCAGAAACCGCTTTGCATTCTGTCAATAAATACAAAAAAGTGTTCTGACTGGAAAAGGGTGGAGAGGTGGGATGGTGACATCATGATCTCCACTGCATCCAATTTATTGGAAAAATGCAGGGGGTTCTCAATGGTGACTGTGCGGAGCAAGTAACCAACCTCCTGTGGTTGCTATACAGCAGGACAACCACTCGGCTCTGGACCCAAAAGCTAGCGACGATCACTGCAGTAGTGTTACCTACTATGGTGATTTCCAGCTTTCATCGGGATAGGCCAGCTATGGCACATGCATACCTACATTGAGCTGGACCAATGCAGCTATGCAAAAATATCCAAGACTTAACTAAAATTTAAATGATATACGCACAGCTGAATGCAAAAGAGGTTTGTAGCATTTGTAACACACACAAAAAAAAATCATCTCTAGCCTTCACCACATTCAGCATGCAACAAATTCAGTCACTAGACTGAACAAAAGCATTAATCCAATTACTGCAATGTGATCTGAAATTCATACACAATTACACAGTAATTTGAAATAATAATAAAAAAAAAAAAGTGTAAAAAAAGGCACCTTTAAAAAAATGTGTTAAATTAAAGAATCTCTCTGGGGATGAGACTACTACAAACTAATGTTTAGCCCTCCATATCCTACCCTCCATATCCTATTTTCATCTAATCAACTGGAATACTAGCTGCTTCCAACATACAATAAAATAGACTTTATAACCTAAACATACTAGCTAGCAGCATGCACTTGCTATGAAATTATGAGCAGCTAGGGCCAGTCTCTCCCACCTGTGCTCATTTATAATCCAGAACAATAAAATAAAAATTTCTACAGATCATCTTAGGCGATTCAGTTGTCAAATAGTGTTAAAAAAACAAGTACCTCTGTGTAAAGCCATAGCAGAAGCTGCCCAACTGCTAGCCACTTTCAGTGATGTTGAACCCATTTATTTATAACCATAATGAGATTTGGCTGTCATCAGGAATACAGCATCTTGCCTGATATTGTTTTTTGTAAATATTCTCTAAATCTACCAGGAAACAATTTTTCCAAGGGACAGTGGTAGGACCAGTACCAATATTAGGACCAATTTCTTGCTAAATGATCAATAAACTCAGTAGACTGGAACTAGAAGGTGCATAATAAATAACTCATTACAATATTTTATGATGGAAAAGTTGAGACTCCTGGAACGTATAAGGTGTTATAAGGAAAATAGAGGGTCCAGTTTACTTGGGACCGAAGAAATTTGCAGCATGGTGTAACATAATGCACTTGATGAAAATGATGTTAAATCTATTATTGACATTTTTTTAAAACCACAGAGATGAGAGTAGGACATATCCATACAAAAGAACATATAGTTCAGGGTATTCAGTGACCCAAGTAACCAACATTTCTAAGACACTCCGGACAAAATAAGGGATATAGCAACCCTCTTAAGTTTTGATAAAGGAGATCCCACACTGCCGTAATAAAGACAATATTGAAGTATGTAGGTCTACGTGGGGGTCACATATTTAGGTAGAAGACCTAGTCTAGTTGCAATCCATTATAGAATGCTCATCTTGTAGGTATGGATATGAAGAAATAGAGCAGAAGAGTAGTAAAAAAAAAAAAAAGAGGAAGAGATAGAAGGGAAGAGGAGAAGGTGATGGAAAGTTATTGAGAGGGGAAGTAGAGGGGAGAAAGGGGTGGGGAGGAAAATGGAGATTACAGGGAATATGGAAGAGACCAGAAATGGAGCCCAACACCATCCTCAGCTTATAACGCGATCAAAAGTCAGAGAGAAGGGCCGGTCAGTCAAAATACGTAATGAAGTTTGAGGAGTGGTGAAGTAGTTCCAAACAGTCCACATGATCCCATAAGTGTCTGGATTTCCAGTAGATCATTTTTTCCAGGAGACTCGGAGAGTCCATTACTGGATGAAAATTAGACCATCTGCACTCTGCTGCACATATTTTGGTCATGTCCGCGGATCAGGGGCTTCTGGGGGGAGGTACGCCGAATCACCCAACAGTTTACGGGAAGTGTGGCACCAGACGACCCAGCTTACTTTCTATTGCACGCAAACGACCTATCCCCCAGGGTGTATAAGAAGTCAGTGGTGCGCCATTTGCTGGATGCCGCCAAGGCTTGTGTGCCTCTCCTCTGGAAGTCCCCTCAGCCGCCGACCATTGTGATGTGGCTAAACAAAGTAAATGAGATCAGCCGGATGGAGGACCAATTGCTATCCAGCAAATTCTGCAGCTTTGTTAGAGACAGAAAGCTCATTCAAAATACATGTCAATTCTGTTCCAATGTATCCAGAAGTGCACACTGGCCGATACAGGGTCAGAAGGAAGGCAAGGAGGCATGTACTCTGACACCTGGGCTATATAACTCATCTTCCAAACAGCTTCAGGATCAGAATAAAGGTTTGAAGCTTATTTGGGGGAAAAAATTTTTTTCCACAATCCAACATGTTCTAGGATCAAAATATTGTTGCCAACTGGTTGACTGGTACACTACAACTAAGACTTGATGGAACACGAGCGCTGAACAATAAGGCTATGTTCCCTGTAAAACCTGAGGTAAAACCTGAGGTTATAATTTTACATTTTGCGTGTCCATCAGATCAAGAGTGCAGTCAAATTGGATATTTAGCTGTTCATCTATCACAAAAATAAGGTAAGCTGAGGTTTATCTGTGTTTAGTATAGAGGCAATGTTTCCTGGATTTCTCAGCAGTTCACTGAATGAATTTACTTGTTGCCTAGAGATGCAGCAGCACACCGTTCTGATTATCCAGATCATCTCTTGTATAAATGATCAAGGCATACAAAAGCAGAAAGAGAACACCTGCAAAAAAAAAAAAAAAAAAAAAGGCAGACGTCCCCCCTCCAACTATCCTCAGCACTCAAAATTCAGCCCCAAGGAATACTCAAGAGTTGCAAGATTAGCAATTACTGAGGACCTCTGCAAACAAGACTGCACTCTAGTTTACACAAGTAGCATCATGTCATGCTGGTAGTGCTTTACATGTCTCTACCCATTGTGCAGAGCGCTGGCAAAATCAAGACACACTCTTTTCTGACTAATTTCCCAGCCAGTTAAATACTCTGAGGATTTAGAAATGTTCTTGTAATGCAAGCTCTACTTCCGAGCAGCCATTACTACAGCAATTACGATATCATATATAAAAACATAAGTATCCGTGGGACTGCATCTCCCGGATTAAACACATACGCGTTCAGTTAAACATACTACAACGGTTTAATCAATAAAGACCTTTACTTTAGGGCGATTGCATTTTTTCTAAGAAAGTCAATTACATCGATGGGCTGATAAAAAAAAAAATTGATCCAAGATGTAGCCTTTGCCATTAGGTAAAACGTAATGAAGGGTTAAATAGGAAAGCGATTACAGTTTATCTACTCCCAGCAGGACAGAATGTTACAAAGATTAAAAACCATCTCCCATTACTTTATATGGACCGATTCCTTATAAACCGCTTGATGCGAGCAATGAAGAGGAAAGGAAGGGAAGGAAAAAAAAAAAAAAGCCAACAGCTATTGAAAGCAAAATCTTCCCACTTAGCAAGAACGGAGAGAAATTGTCTGCTTTAATCAGGAAAATTGCACATAACCGTTACGATGCTTTGGCGGCCAAGGAAAAAATGTGTATATATAAATAGATGAATAAAGACCTCTTAGAAGAGGTCAGCAAGCACAAATTGGCAGTCTAATGGAAAAGATCCTTACAGCGCACGTGCATCTACAAATAAACAAAGACAGATGCTTTACCAAGATTCGTCTGACGAGTCGGTGCGTTTGGTTCACAATCCAGCCAGGATTTAAGCTAAGGGGGCACGAGTCTCTGTGAGTGACTGCATGACTGGAGAACAAGGGGGTGGAAAGGATTCAGAGCAGAAACATATTACGGAAAATAAACTGAATCAATGTGTCTGACCTCTCGCAGAGAGGAAAAGTGACAGCTGAGTTAATGTGATGGAGCCAGAATCTTCTCCATGGATTATGATGAAATGGAAGCGTGGGTGAGTGTAAATAAGAGCATTCCCAATATCCTTGAAACAGATCATTACACATGTCAGGCAGGCTCACGCCATCTGTGTGGCAATGTTCCACACATCTTCCAAGTTCCCACAAGAGCTCTCTGGTTTTACAAGAGCGTTCATGCTTCTGCTGTGAAATACAATACTATTGTAATCGGAGATTTATTTTATGGAACAACTGCTGGCATATAACCAGATAATATCTGGGAATAAAAAAATATATACCGGTATGTGTGCATAAATCATTCACAGCATAATAATAGGCCAGCTGCCTGTGTACACTCAATATTGCTAATTTTCCTCAAATGTTCTCCGCAAAGTTGTCTCAAAAGATAAGCCCAATCGCCAACATTCTTCTGATCATAAAGATGCTACCCCCTCCACCTATCGCTAGCATGCTATACATAGAGTAATAAGTATTCCGATCATTGCAATCTATTTTTGTTTATAAAACTAGTTGGCAAGTGAAACTCAAAGTTCCCCCTACCCCATACCTTCCCTTTCTCCATTTCAATTTCTGGTCCTATGGGCCTATAGTTGATATGCCACCAATGAGGCCATCCCCTCCTTGACTTTTCATCTTAGAATGCCTGTTTGGAAACTGCATTCTCGCCGCTCATGGCAGTAACCCTTTCTGTTTAATACATATCCTTTGAGGCAGGAGCCAACTTCTTATTTGATACTGTCCACAGACACAGAGAAAGCGTTTGACCGCATTGACTGGTCCTATCCCCATGCAGTCCTAGACACCTTGGGGTTTAGGTTCGAACATGCTTGACTGCATACTAGCCCTCTTATCAGAACCCAGTTCTCAAGTTAAAATCAACTGTAATTTCTCATCTAGGTTCTCGATCAGGAACGGCACAAGACAAGGGTGTCCCCGCTCGCCTCTCTTCTTCACACTAGCCCTTGCTGCGTAAAGTGAGAATGAATACAGACATCACAGGCCTGACAGAACATAAACTCTCAGCTAATGCTGACAATGTCCTATTCAAATTTAATGAACCCAGTGATCTCGTTGCCAGTCCTGATGAGAGAACTTCAGCATTTCGGGACACTCTCGAACATTAAAATTTATTTCACAACATCCGAAATTCTGCCTATCCATTTATCCTCTGCCATGACCAATAGTCAACGAAGCGCATTCCCCTTTACATGGGCCTTGACCTCCCTGCAATACCTAGGCATTCAGTTAACAGACTACCTTGACACACTGTACACAACTACCCTTGGTTAGTGACTGCAGTCAGACAAGACATATTACACTGGACGAAGATCGCCTTCACTTGGCTAGGGAGGGTAAATATCATAAAAATGGATGTACTCCCTAGGATACTGTTTTATATGCAGATTCTCCCTATCCCCCTGCCCAGAATATTTTTTACCCAACTGTCCAGCATGTTTACGAGTTTCATATGCAACTCACGGAAACCGTATATAGCTCTGAAAGTACTGAAAAGCCCAAAATGCTCAGTGATTTGGGAATTTCAGACATACGGTACCACCAAGCTATAGTGCTTCAAAGGATTCTGAACTGGTGCTTCCACGCCCAGTCTAAACTATGGGTCTCTATGGAGAAATACAAGGCTGGAAGAAATCTATCCCAAGCCTCGTGGCTCTTGCACGAACACAGAGGGTTGTCAGATGATTCTTTCCCCTTGGCGACCCAAGCACTTAAGATTTTAAACCGTGTCCACCGGATACTGAACCTGGCCCCTCTGTGTCCCCACTGGCGCCATTGGGTGGATTCCTCTGGGTCCCCCCCCCCCAGGGGAACCCATGACTTTTTTTGGATCTTGGGGGAAAAACAGGAATGTTAGCTGTGGGAAATTATTGCGGAATGGCAAACTGACACCCTTTGAGTCCCTGTCGGCTAGACCCAGGAGACCTCAAATGAACTTCTGGAGGCACAGACGACAACTGCACCACTTTTACGGGGTACACGGCAGCTCCATAAGAGACCATACATCACATACACACTTTGAAGGCTTATTCATAGCAGAAGAACCAATCCTACAAATGGTCTCAGAACTTTACCAACTACTGGAGTCCTCATCCTCGGCCTCCGAGCCCATATGTATCCATTCCTGGGAGAGAGACTTCGGCCTGGAATTTACTAGGCCTCAGCTGACACACTTATACCTGCTTACCAATTCAAGCTCGGTAGACTCTAAAATGCAGGAGACCAACTACAAGATACTGTCACGCTGGTACAGGGTGCCTACTGACCTGGCACGGATATACCCTACCAACTCTAAATTAAGTTGGTGGGGCTGTGGAGGCCAAGGAACATTACTACACCTATGGTGGGACTGCCCACTGATCGTACCTTTCTGAAAAGGATGTTAAACAACATGTTAAAGAAATTCTGGGGTTAGACATTCCCCTCTCCCTAGTCCACTTTTTCCTCCTACACATCCTCTCATGCCAATAAATCGCTATAAAAAGGAGTGTGCTAACCCACTTGTTGAATGCAGCCAATAAACTACTTCCTATTTACTGGAAGAAAGCACAGGTTCCGAGCAGGGAAGAGCGGGTAGGCAGAGTGAATGAGATCAGAGAGGCAGTGGATTGGATTGCTTCGTGTAAGGGCACCAGAGATAAGCTTGCTACCACGTGGTCCTTGTGGATAGACAATTTTTCTGGTCCCACCCAGGTTTCCTCAAGCCTGGATATGGCACTATTAAAACTAGCGGAGTCAGCTCTTGGCCACCGCGAAGGACCTCAGTAGTAGAGGAATGTATTCCCCCTAAACCTGAGCATTGACAAAGAACATTGTATATCCCCGTTTTGATGAAGGACGCAGATGCCCAATGGGTAGGAGCCTGGTGCGAGTGCAGGAGACTTATAGGTATGATCCCGATTCCTCTCCTCTATCTCTCCATCTACTCTCACTCTTTCCCTTTTCTCCTCTTTAGTCTCTTTTCTTTTTTCCCCTCTCTAATCTAAATGTTAATATTGCATTGGGACCTGGATAGCGTGTCCTTAGTTTATTATGGCTGATAAGGACTACAAAAGTTTCCCTGAGAGAAAGTGGGCTACCAAGTGGGTAGTGGTAGTGTTCTGCCTCCCCACTGGAGTTCAGGAGGAGCTCGGATGTGGCTTGGGCCTGAGCAAAATACTGGAGGAGGTCAGTTGGAGGTCCTGGTTACCCACCTCTCCCAGTGTGCGACTCGGGCTGGGCAGCGTCGGAGTCAACCCAGACCCACTTATTTGCCATGGCCAATATGGGGCAGGGGGTTGGCTCTGTTTGGCAGCCTGCCCCGTTAGCCACTACGTAGTTGGCGGTTGAAACCCTGAGCCTGCCATAGGCAACAGGCTAATGGCAACAGGGGACATATACCCTCTAAATAAGAGAAACTCCCCACATACTGTACCGGTTTCTGTTATATGTTTCCTTTGTCTTTTTAATTTCTAATAAAACGATAAACAAAGTTCTCAAAAAATAAATAAATAAATACATATTCATTGCCTTTTTATTATTCAACGTGACCATTAGCAATTAGTTTATCACCCTATTTATCTTGCCTAAATTGATTTTATTCAATACCATGTTTTTTAATAGCCCCCAAATGGTTATAGAGCATACACTGCTGACCAATGGCTTAGTTTCCTATGGAGGTTCTCAATGCATGTTGAAACATTGAGAACAATTGTACTAGGATTTAAATTTGTGAAAACCTCAGCTGCTCTGTATATGTTCAATTAGCGGTTAGCACTATCAAGTGAGATTGCACCCATGGTCTTTTTTTTACATTTGATGGTCTAAGCTGAGTTTTGTGTGCCTTCATACTTGTATTCTCACCTACTTTCACTAGATAGTTGGTTTATGAAAATCTCCACGTATCTCATGAGCACCTATGCTTTACACACAGATGTACAAAAAAATGTTTTTTGTATTGCTTAACCCTGTCATTGAGGGCCGACTCACTAACAATTCATGCGAATGTATGGCTACGTCTTTATATTTTCTTGTCATGATATCTTGTAACTTTATCCTTTCATTTTTATAAAATGAAAATAAATAAATAAAAGTTGAGCGAGTGGGCAATTCACAGGAAATGTTAGCAATTCAATGGAAAATGACCCAACACATTAAACTCTTTGAACTGGTCTCCAGTGGACAATACACAAAAAAATGTGAGCTGTTCACTGGAAAATTACCCAACCGCTACGAAATCTTTATACTCATCTGAAACCCATATTTGCTATTTTGTGCAGGTAATGAACGTTCTACAGCTAGTTCACAGAGAGCTAGAATAACCTCTGTTACTGTAAAGTATTTAGCCTAGTTACAACAAAAGATTCCTTATTACGTCTCCAATACAAAAAGGACACATTTTTTTTGGTTCACTTGCTATTGCTGTTCTTGTTGTGTACACTGCATAAAGGGCTGTATATAGGTATTAATAGATACTGTAGGAAATCTAGGCCTACTGCCACTTAATTGTCATCTTACTTGTCATCTTCCAATAAAAAACTACTTCATAGTAATGGAAGAGGCTTTCATGATCATAAAGCATTTCTTTTGCATTTAATAGGCTTGAATGATAAGAGCAAGAAAGCTTAGAGAAAAAGTATGTCACCTCTCATAACAACCGATCAGGATTTACATTTCATGGTGTATAAATATAGAAGAAATATGATTACCGTCATAGACAATAGGTCTACTATATTTCAATTATCTGCTCCAGAAGTTAGTGTGTGAGAATTCTGGCTTTCACCATATCAAGTTTCACCAAGACATTGACCAAACTTTTTGACAACAGCAAAAAAATAATTTAAATTGAATTTAATAGCAAAACTAAAATAAGAAATGGTGTAACTGGCAGCTTCAGACAAAAACTCCTGGGCTGTGCACTTTTCAGCCTCATCTGCAACTTTGATATTCCACCTCATCAAATTTTCCTAATCCAACATCCTCCACCTATATTATATTAAATTCAAAGTATTTAAAGTCCATCAGGGCTAGGATACACTTATTTACAATGTTTTCAATCCACAAATGCATTTAAAGTTAGCTTTGCTACAATGTAGATATTCAACCCTTTGCAAAGTTGCGTAGTAGGTTTCTGAACAACCAACCAGAGTGAATGCAATAGCCGTATATCCAGTGCTACACAACTAGCAATCAGCTACTTACCAACCATGGAAGAATGGAAGGAGTAATTTAGGTTGAATAACCACAAGAAAACCCTGAATTAGCACCCTTAATCTCAAAAAAATCTAAATGGATTTGATAACTACAGGTAATACAGAACGAAGATTTAAACAAAGATTGGTAAATTGGGGACTTCACGATAAAAAACAAGTTTCACAATTTTTATACTTTCCAGCCATAAAAAGCTGAATGTTTCAAATTACAGGGTTGTGTTAGGAAAGACAAGGAGGCAGGCTTACCTGAGGTTCTCTGTCTAGCAGAAAGTGTCTGGCTCTATGAGGTAACAGGGATCTTTTCATCACAGCCCGATGTTGAAAATGATAATAGTCTCCAAAAATCTAGACAGAAATAAGAATCATAACAATATGAATTTATAAATTTGACTGCCATGGAATTATTATACCAACAAAAAAGCTCAAAACATTATAATACAATATGAGTTTAGCAAGGAACTTTTTGATGCTAATGATGTTGGTGTCCAACTGCATCTATTTTTTTAAGTGAATTTAATAATTGTACGATTTCTGCAGCACTTCTCAAGATCAATACAAATTCTTCATGAATAAAAATTCTTAAAGTGGTTGTAAAGGCAGAAGGTTTTTTTATCCCAACGCATTCTATGCATTAAGATAAAAAGCCTTCTTTGTGCAGCAGCCCCCTCTCAGCCCCTCTAATACTTACCTGAGCCTCATCTAGATCCAGCATTGTTGCAGGAGCATCTGAGCTGCCTGGGACTTCCCTCCTCATTGGCTCCTGTTGCTGTCAAAGTCAGTCAGCCAATGAGGAAAGAAAGGGGGCAGGTCTGGGATGCAGCTCTGTATCTGAATGGACGCAGGGAGCCGTGGCTCGGCTATCCCCATAGGATGCTGCTTGCTGTGGGGCACTCAACAGGAGGGAGGGGCCAGAAGCACCAAAGAGGGTTCCAAGAAAAGGAGGATCTGGGCTGCTCTGTGCAAAACCACTGCACAGAGCAGGCAAGTGTAACATATTTGTTATTTTTAACAAAACACACAAAACTTTAGTATCACTTTAAAATATCTTAAACAATGAGGCTTGGGTATACACAAAATAAACTTATAGCTTCTCATGCATATGCAATTTTTTTTCTTTACCCATAATAAAAAGGAAACCTTTCAATTTGCCAATATTTAAACATAGTGGTACGTTCATACTTCAGTCAACGACCAAGCTCATCTGTATCACTAACCACTAGCAGCTGATGTATATACATATCTGTAATTTATGCTCGTCATAGAAAAGACAGAGGCACCTGTTGTGAAGGCTTCACCTTCTTTACACTGGAGAAAATACAAGATGGTGGTGCCCAAGAGGGAAACAGTCTCTGTGGACAGTTCTGTTTGCCAATTATGCACCAGCGAGCCGTTTAAAAGCAAAACACATAGCAATGGTTTGTGTAAACATTGGCAAAGGGAAGGTTTGTAGGACTATTTTTTTCAACCTGAAAATTGACAGCTAGAATTTCAGCTGCCATAATGAGCAACCACTGCAATATATAGATTGATCATTTCTTTGTCAGAGAGCAAACATACAAAATCAGCAGCGGGTCAATACTTTTTTTCCCCCTCACTATGTTTTTTGGACTTTGGGATTTGAACATTGTTCAAGACTGGATGGGACTTTATTAGTATGTGGATCACATTTTTCCTCATTTGTATTTAGCTTATGTGATCAATATTGATTTAACCGTATTATAATGGAGTTGTCACAAAAAAAGTTTATAGAATTTATAAATGATCACTATTTAACTACTATTAATAAGGTGTAGAGGAAGTGCTTCACTATTGGATTAAATATATTTATTCAATTATGTTGCACTGCTCCTGTTTTAGCATTGCCTTTAAAATGCGGCAGATTATCGGACAGAATAAAACCTAAATCTATCACTACTTAATTATGCATATGTTTGGTGTGAAATTCTATTTCATCTTGAGTGGTAAATCTGTATAAATGTGCATGCAGGGGCCACTGATAAACTACTGCATAGACTTTACACGTGTCTCTATTTGTTTAATATTTCTCAAAATGTTTCCATTTCTAAAAAAAAAAAAAAAAAAAGAATCCAGAATGCAATAAAGAAAAAAAGATTGCCTTTATATTTTCCAGATTTCCTTAGTTATAACTATTTCTAATGGATGCATTTAACTGCCAAGGCATGTCAGTCTATAGGAGACAGGATTGCCTGTGCAATAAAGATCACCAATGCAGCTAAATCAGAGAACAGATTCCTTAGCTGGAATTGCATTCATTTAATTAATACATGCGCACTTGTCAAGTTGGATTAAGTGTCAAATGCAAATCAGTTGGCTGTTATGGTAACCTACTGGACACCTAGAAGACAGCTAGAAAACCTCTAGAAGACCTGCCTGCCATGCGGTGTGATAAATTGAGAGAGTTTGTCTACAGCACAGCTACAAATCTGGTGCAGGTCAAAAAGGAGCAACAGAAACTGAAAGCTCTCAAATCAAAGTTTTAAATTGACAGTTGCATACTGCAACAAAATCAAAACTAGCAAAATAATAAATAGAAAAAAAAAAAACACTTCAAAAGCAAAAGTTATTTCAATTTAAATGTACGCCTATAAACAATCCCAAAAATGTTAGTCTAAGCCAGTGATGGCGAACCTTTTTGAGCCCGAGTGCCCAAACCGCGACACAAGAGCAATTTATTTCTTGCAAAGTGCCAACACAGAATTAAACCTTCCAGCGGCTCTGTACAGAGGTTGGGACTTATCTAAATGAGCCCCAAGGGACTAGAAATGGACGATTCTGCCAGATTCGCTCAGACTGCAGGGATTAGGAATGCATTGTGCAACATACACTGACCATTACACTCACCTACCTGACCATTACACTCACCTACCTGACCATTACACTCACCTACCTGACCATAACACTCACTTACCTGACCATTACACTCACTTACCTGACCATTACACTCACCTACCTGACCATTACACTCACCTACCTGACCATAACACTCACTTACCTGACCATAACACTTACCTGACCATTACACTCACTTACCTGACCATTACACTCACTTACCTGACCATAACACTCACTTACCTGACCATAACACTCACTTACCTGACCATAACACTCACTTACCTGACCATTACACTCACTTACCTGACCATAACACTTACCTGACCATTACACTCACTTACCTGACCATTACACTCACTTACCTGACCATTACACTCACTTACCTGACCATTACACTCACTTACCTGACCATAACACTTACCTGACCATTACACTCACTTACCTGACCATAACACTCACTTACCTGACCATAACACTCACTTACCTGACCATAACACTCACTTACCTGACCATTACACTCACTTACCTGACCATAACACTTACCTGACCATTACACTCACTTACCTGACCATTACACTCACTTACCTGACCATTACACTCACTTACCTGACCATAACACTCACTTACCTGACCATTACACTCACTTACCTGACCATAACACTCACTTACCTGACCATAACACTCACTTACCTGACCATTACACTCACTTACCTGACCATTACACTCACTTACCTGACCATTACACTCACTTACCTGACCATTACACTCACTTACCTGACCATTACACTCACTTACCTGACCATTACACTCACTTACCTGACCATTACACTCACTTACCTGACCATTACACTCACTTACCTGACCATTACACTCACTTACCTGACCATTACACTCACTTACCCGACTATTACACTCACCTACCTGACACATGCAATGACACCAATAATGAGGCACAATGTTTTCCAATGACACCAATAATGAGGCACAATGTTCCCTAATGACACCAATAATGAGGCACAATGTTCCCTAATGACACCAATAATGAGGCACAATGACACCAATAATGAGGCAATGACACCAATAATGAGGCAATGACACCAATAATGAGGCACAATGTTCCCTAATGACACCAATAATGAGGCACAATGACACCAATAATGACAAAAAATGGGAGAGCACAATGTTTTCCAATGACACCAATAATGAGGCAATGACACCAATAATGAGGCACAATGACACCAATAATGAGGCACAATGACACCAATAATTAGGTACAATGTTCCCTAATGACACCAATAATGAGGCACAATGACACCAATAATGAGGCAATGACACCAATAATGAGGCACAATGTTCCCTAATGACACCAATAATGAGGCACAATGACACCAATAATGACAAAAAATGGGAGAGCACAATGTTTTCCAATGACACCAATAATGAGGCAATGACACCAATAATGAGGCACAATGACACCAATAATGAGGCACAATGACACCAATAATTAGGTACAATGTTCCCTAATGACACCAATAATGAGGCACAATGACACCAATAATGAGGCAATGACACCAATAATGAGGCAATGACACCAATAATGAGGCACAATGACACCAATGACGACAACAATGATGGGGCACAATGTTTCCTAATGAAACCAATAATGAGGCTGAATAACACCAATGATGACACATGTTTCCCAATGACAGTAATGAGGCTGTTCTTTTTGCACAATTGATTATTTGCTGAGCTAGCACCTGATATCTGAGAGTGGGGCAGGCTTAGGACTAACAAGATAACTGTACCGTACACTGCACATTAACTCCTGTCTCCCAGTGTCTGACCTTGCTCCAGCAGCTCATTATTCCCGCCGAAAGGCTCCTCTGATTCCAGCCGTGTGTGCTCCCAGTCACGTCACCGCTGATTTGTGCGGTGTGGATGAGACAGCTTCTTTGATTGGATCAGAGTGCGTGCGCACACACGCACGCACATCACTCCCGGGAGTTTCTTCTTTGTCACTCCCACTCAGACACGTCATCAATAGCCCTAGAGAACTGTGGGAGTTGTAGTTTGCGGTGCGGTGGGGACAAATGGATTTTAGTGTGTTCTTTTCAATTTTTCATGGCGTGTGGCGTGCCCACCGAAACAGCTTGCCGTGCCAGGAGCGGCACGCGTGCCACGCGTTCGCCATCACTGGTCTAAGCCAAATCGACCAGGAAATTACAGTCCCCCGTTCAGTTTGTACCAGAACCTTTGAACGGACCGAACGTTCGCGCGAACATTTAGAACCCCATTGACGTCCATGGGACTCGAACGTTCAAATTCAAAAGTGCTCATTTTAAAGCCTAATATGCAAGTTATTGTCGTAAAACGTGTTTGAGAACCCGGGTCTTGCCCCAGGGAACATGTATCAATGGAAAAAAAAGTTTTAAAAAAAGGTTGTTTTTTTGTCAACCTCTCACGGTACTGGAGGAATGGTGCTCAGACACAGGGGTCCTGCCACATGTACTGTCCCTTGCACACGAGCTGGTAATTATGCCGAGGACTGATTACCGTCTCCCGTGTTTCACTGAGTGGGAACGATTGCTGAACTGTACATTCTCCGACAAGAAAAGGGAAAAAATTCTATCTCACACACATAAATCCTCCATATGCACCAGAATACAGGAGACCAATTACAAGATCCTAACCGGCTGGTATAGGACCCCAGACCTGCTACACAAGATCTTCCCTGCGACATCGGACAGATGTTGGCGTTGCATGGAAGACAAGGGCACACTGTTACACGTATTCTGGTCCTGTCCCCGACTCCGGAACTTTTGGACCGAAGTACGGCGGATAACGCAACAGTTTACGGACCGTGAGGTCCCTGATGACCCAGCATTCTTCCTTCTCCACGCGACTGACGCCCCCACGCGGGTGTACAAGAAATCGATTGTTCGCCATCTGTTGGATGCGGCCAAGGCCTGCATTCCAATACTTTGGAAGTCAACGCTCCCGCCGACTGTTGCCATGTGGTTGCAGAGAATAGACGAAATCAATAAAATGGAAGATCTCATCCTAACGAGTCAGGACAGACAGGAGGCCTATACAGATACGTGGCGTATCTGGAATATTTTTAAATACTCCGATGAAGGGGTAGCCCTCAGGGGCGGAAGTACCTCAACCTGAACTCCTTGATTTCGTCTGTGGTATGCTCTCTGGAATAGTTGCGGGAGGAGACACAGCATTAAAGCCCTTCCTGGTGGCAAATAAGAGACGAGGTCCGTAATCAACACTCCCCCCCCCCCCTTATAACTACCTATCCCCCCCTCCCTTTCAACTCTCCTCCATCTTCCTTTTCTTTGCCTGTATTTTCTAGGAGAGTGCTCGCTCTCTATATCTACCTCTATTCACCCTTTCTGCTTTCATTTTCTCTATAAATCTGAAAAGTCAGGGGATCGGGCCCGTGGGACCACGGTGACTCATTTGATTTTGAATGGGTGGGTTGAGGCACACATGCAGATAGAGGGGAATGTAAAGAGTGGGGAGGGCGGCGCCGTGAGACGCGCAGCCATGTCCACATAAAGACGGACGGATAGCCGACCCCTCCGCTGTGATGATTAATATTACCCTATATTGTTTGAATTGTTCGGTGTTTTTCTTTTTTTTATTTAAGGAAAATCTGTACTGGGTGCCTTGATGTTTACCCCATTTACTGTACTGTTGTTTGTAATGACGCGGTGGTTCCTATGGACCCCCTTTTTCCCTGTTTATAAATAAAGAATTTAAATAAAAAAAGGTTGTTTTTTCTGGAGCTGTGATTTTAATGATGCTTAAAGTGAAAAAAAAAAAAAAGGAAAAAATTCCTTTAAATATCGTACCTGCTGGGTGTCTAGTCTGAAGTGGCACGTGTTTAGAACTGTCCCTGCACAAAATGAGTTTACTATAATTTAAAACTGCTTGCGGCTTTAATGTAATGTCTGGTCCATGCAATATGGATGAAAATCACTGAGAAAAATAGCACAGACACAGACAGTACACACACCACGTAGCTTTAGGTGCACACTGCAGAGGACACGGGCAGTACACACCATGTAGCTTTAGGCGCACACTGCAGAGGACACAGGCAGTACACCACGTGAGAATACTGCAGCTAGCACAATCACCTGCCTGTCAGTAAATTAGGAAGAGCGGATCTAGCTAAACTATACAATATATATATATATATATATATATATATATATATATATATATATATATATATATATATATATATATATATATATATACACACACACACACACACAATATAATATATATATATATATATATATATATATATATATATATATATTTTTTTTTTGCAAGCTGTGATTGAACAAGCATGGGGGTCATAGTGCATGCTTGGCCAATCATCAGCCAGCAATGCACTGCGCTGCCGCAGTGAATTATGGGCCGCGACACGCCACTCGAATTTGTCGTGAACGGCCCAAAACGTTCGTAATTCGAGGAACGATCGAACATACGATGTTCGACTCGAACATGAGTTCGACTCGAATACGAAGCTCATCCCTAATCATGATGGTACAACATCTTTTATATCTGCTTTAGTTCCTCTAAATGACCCCCTAAATTTTAGCTTACACTGGTACTTTAGAGATGGGATAAATAACCCATCTACACCAATCTACCAGTGGATTGCAGATGGCCGTCTTCTAGAATGTAGTAATACATCATCAGTTATTAATTTTAATGGGAAATGGCTAAAGCACAAAAGCACATGCCATCAGGCACTGCCATACCACAGTACCTCTGCTTTTTTTTTTTTTTACAATTTTGTCTTCACTGTCATTAATGACCCTTGGTTAGCACTGGTCTGCATTCCATGCCCACTAAAATAGTGCCTAATGGTCCTGATTCAGTACCACTTTAAGCACCTTCAAGCATGCTAAAGTAGCCTCCCAGTCGATATTATCAAGTGCCATTTACACATGTTTTGAACTCCAGCCTTGAACAAATATTGACCCTTGCAGAGCACAGATTGAAAGGGTTAATTGCTTGTTATGTCTAGGATTGCTGGAGTAAGGAGAAACATTTACCCTATTCCATGCTCCGGCAGGCTTCCTCTACCTGTTTGACCAGGTTTCTGCACGTTTGCCCCCTTCACATATTATGTGACCACACACATGTCAGAGCTTGGGGAAGAAGAGTGCTGGAGTCCGCTGCAACTGGGAATATTCCAAGCGTAGTGCCCTGTTCCTAATGAATAGGCGCTATAATGTAAATTTAGTGTTTGTCTGAATTGTAAATAGTTCAACATTTTATTTTTCAAAGCTAAATTAGCTTCTGTTCCAGTTTAGCTGTGTTGTGTGCATTTCTCACTGTTTCCAGTAGGTGTCGCTGTCACCACAGGCCAGTGTGAGAAATACAGTGAGCTAAGTGTATTGGCTATTCTTTCCCCAGAAACAGCCCAATCAGGAGCTTCTTTGTAGCTGGGCATTCTGGGAGAGGATATTTAAGGGACAGATGCCATTATTATTGTCTCTGACCTCATGGCCCTCCTGGCCTAAGGTATGCTACAGCTGCCCCCTGCCTGCATGAAGAAGCCACTCAGAAGATTCCAGGGGAGGACCTTGCTGGAGAGAACCGAGCGGAAGGCTGGTTTCTCAGGAAGGGGCCTGGTGACTCGTTTGGAGGATGCACCCAAGTTAACCTACCTCACAGTACTGCCGGATGGCTTAAAGGTTCTGGTACTTTGCAGCTGACTACAACTTACTAACTCCTGGCTAAACAATCCTGTGGCAGAGGATTATCCAGGAGTTTCCACGTATCGCCAAGTCTGTGGCAGAGACTTGTCTGTGCTTCATACCGGTTGCTAGGTCGGTGTGAGAGGCCTATCCGGGTGTTGCAAAGATCCAGTGACAGAAAGCCGTTTGTCTTCTTGATCCAATAAATTCTTCAGTGATCTGCACAAAGGTATCTGAATCTCCCTTAACCCTCCATCCTTCTACTACTGCAAGTTTATCAAAGCATTGGAAAAAGACGAAGTGATTGGCGCTCACATCTGTCCGACATTGTTCCAACATAGACTTCGTTCTGGGAGGGTGAAAAGTGGGGAAATGGCAGGACCCGAAAACTTATCCAGCGGCCCTCTAGGGGGCAACGCTACACAAGTAATACAGCCTCTTCCTTAACCCCCTAGAAATAATGAGCATGTAATGGGGAACCCCCTTGCAAGAGTATATTTTTTTTCCCGCATGGAATTCAGATTTAAAGCGGGGGTTCACCCAAAAAAAAAATTAATTTTACACACATTAGATCCAGCATAGTAAGGGCATTTACATTCGGCGTATTTTTTTTTGCTCTGTACATACCTTTATAATCTGTTTTTCTCCAGGGCTTCCGAGTTCCGATGACTGCAGGACTGGGCGCTCCTATCCTTTCGTTTGATGATTGACGGCTTGTGAAACTCGGGTATTTCCGGAAATCTGGTATTTCCGGAAATCTGGTGACGCGCGTTGCGCGACAGGTCACCTGTTTCACAAGCCGTCAATCATCCAACAAAAGGATAGGAACGCCCAGTCCCGCAAGCATCGGAAGCCTGAGGCAGGGATAGGAACACCCAGTCCTGGAGTCATCAGAACGCGGAAGCCCTGGACAAAATCAGAATATAAAAGGGAAGTATGGAGAAAAAAAAACTTGCCAAAAGTATATACCCTTACTATGCTGCCTCTAGTGTTAAAAAATCGTTTTTAGGGTGAACCTCCACTTTAAGCGCGGTTTTGCACATTGAAGCTTCATTAAATAGGGGCATCAACTGACCTGCCCTTAGGCCCCTTTCACATGGGACAGTGGAGATGCGGTGACGGTATAGCAGCGCGATTTTTAGCGCCGATATACCGTAGTATTTACCGCGATAAAGGGTTAATACCGCCCGCAATGCACCTCTGTAGAGGCGCATTGCGGGCGGTATTACCGCGGTTTCCCATTGATTTCAATAGGAAGGAGCAGTATAGGAGCGGTAAACATCCCGCTCCTATACCGCTCCAAAGATGTGGCTAGCAGGGCTTTTGGAGCGGTCCTGCTAGCGCACCGCTTCAGTGTGAAGGCCTTCGGGCTTTCACATTGAATCCTGCAGGGCACGATTTTTTCAGGCGGTATAGCAGCGCTATTTTTAGCGCTGAACCGCCTGAAAAATGTGTCAGTGTGAAAGGGGTCTTATTGTCTAGTTAAGTTAGGTCTGCCTTTCCATCCAAGCATGTCATTTGTTCATAAACGTTGCCTTTTTTTCTAGCTTATGTATCCCAGATGCTCGATTGCCAAGTTTCTGCTGAACTTCTATTTAAAGATGTTGGTTAGGCCAAATTAAATTTTGGAACAGTTCTAGTAACTTGGTAGGGTAGTAGGTCTCCAAAAAAAAAAAAAAGGGAAAACCTGGTTACATGCATCTTGGCAGCTGTTTTGGCAAAGATCTGCTTAATCAGCTGTTTAAACAGCACTGCCAAAGCCGTCAGCACAAGAGAGTTGATCAGCTTCATTCAGTGAGCTTCTAAGGTCAGGGAACAAAAAACAAAAACTCTTTAAAAGCTTACCTTCCATCTTTTCTACCTTATAGTTACTATTTTTGAAAGTTAAAATTCCAACTTTTACCACTTTAGATCTTCAGGTGCTTTAGTGCAGTGAAATCAATCTCTAAGGTTGCTTTTGGAGTGTCTGCCCCTGTGTGCACAGACTAAACCCCTGTTTTTAATGCATACTGTTAGACTGGATAATTTGGTTGTTTGCAGGCTGGTCGGTAAATTGAGCTGGGAATTTCTCTGGATTTTTTTTGCATGTGTTGCCTTTCTATGTGCTCCTTGTGGCAAAGGCCAGTTAGACAAGGGCAGTGGCCATTTGTTTGTGCTGTCCCTATTCCCAACTTTCTGCAATGGAAATGAGGGACATCCATTAGCAAAACTACGTAGGCATAGGACCATAGGCATAGGACCAGTGGCGGCCGTGGGTATTTTTTTGGGGGGGAGGCGCACCTTTCCCCCCGCCCTTCATCCGGTCGGCTGCTTCCCCTGCATATCCTCTCCTCACAAGAATTAGTGCGAGAATAGGGAATATTAATTTGCTAGTGTCACACAATTGGGTGGGCTCAGACTACAGTGTTCTGTTCTAAGCCCATCCTAATTTTGAAGCCCATTAGAGTGTGCTTCATCCGGCGCCTTGCATGTAGATTAGAAGGCCAGACGCATGGAAGGGGGAGGCGCCCATGTGCCCCTTATGGACAGGCCGACCACTGCATAGGACACACCCCTGACTCCCCCCCCCCCACACACACACACACAAATGAGAGTAATACAAAAAATGACTGGTTCCACCCACAAGTGTTTTTTTTTTCCCCACTACTATTCATTTATCATGGCTAATGGAATTCATCATTTATAATATAGTGCTTCATGTTAGACCGAAGACCTCTAATGAATAACGACATGTTTTGCAGTTTCCCAGTTCACACCTATGCATTTTTTAGTACATTTTCAGTTTTGCAGAAACACACTACAGTCCATTTAACATGGATGTAGTTCACACCTGTGCATTTTGGTTCCATAGATTTCAATTAATCAAATGCATGTGCATTGAAAAAAAAAAAGCAAAATGTAGCTGCAATATGCAAACTGCAACCTGCACAGGTGTGAACCAGGCCTTAAGTCATATTTGCTGGGATGGAATAGCAAACATAATGGGTTTTCTATCCAACAAGACTGCTTGTAACCTTTGATGGTGGTCAATGTCTGCGGACATGAGAATGACGCCTTAACTGGTGAAAAAAAGGGGGACCAGATCTATGGTACATAAAGTGGCCCATTCACATCTATTAATTTGAGTACATGTCAACACTTGTACACAGGTAAGCCACTATTGAATACAGCGCTTGTTCACATGTGAAATTAGTTCATGTGTGGTGTCCAATTTTGACACATTGAAGCACTGCATAGGGCCAAACACATTAAAGTATGTGTAGCACCCTGGTGTTTAGGCAGGGTTGCTAACAAATTTAGTTTGCCAGATAGTAATTGTCCTGATTAAATGTTAGTAGATCCAGTGATTCCTCTCCAATTCTGGAATTGCTGCACCTTTTCTCCTCTGTCACTAGGTGGCACTGTGGCTGGTGACAGATTGACAAGGGTTTCGTAAGGTCATTACGAATGGATGGGCATCTCAACCAATTGGCAGGGGGTTCTTTAGTCCCTTGGCCTGCTGGGAGATCCCATTTGGGTGGAGTCAGGTGATCAGGGTTCTGTCCTACCTGGATGGCTGTCTGGATGTGTTATGCCGCCCAGGGCTTTTAGGCCAGATGCCTGAAGCCTATCCCTGGGGACACCTGGCTGCTAGCCTCCCTGGCGGTATGATTCTTTCAGAAAAAACATGCTGAAAGCGGTACCATTATTTGCAAGGAAATTTGGCGTTTTATATTGTAGGTCTGTAATTCTTAGGAATAACTCACTTAAATCTGACCAAACAAGATTCTAATAGGCATCCCGGGTATGACATTTTTTTAAAAACAAAATTATAAATTATAATATAATAAATAATTATAAATAATTATAACAAATAATAATATAATTATAATAAAAATTATTCAATAATGTAATCAAATCAAAATCACTGAAATGTGCTCAGTTGCAGAATTGTCGCTGTCAATATATTTTTTTTTTTTATGACGAATTTCCCCACAAATCGCTATCGCACAATTCTGCAAGTGATTATAATTTATTATCGCTGTTTTCTAGCTGATCTAAAACTATTTTTGACATAAAGGGACACTTTTGGTTGCTATGGACAATCTACATTTTGTAGGGAGAAAGAAACGTTTTTATTATATAAAATGACATGCATGACACAGGACAGACCACTAGGGACAAGGGGGGGGGTGTTTTTTTTACATACAGTACTGTAATCTATAAGATTACAGTATACTGTATGTAATGTGCTTGTTTACTTTTTTGAATTTGGCGCCGTTCTCCGTCCCCGTGCGTCGTAACGTCGCAGGGAACGAAGATCGGCGTCACACGGAGGCACTGTGTGAATCGAGCGAGGTCCCGCTCGCTCACACAGCGCGCTGGCATCGCTGGATCCAGGGACAAGGTAAGTAAAACTCCCTGTACATCCAGCGAGGCGAGCCCGAGTCTGACTCGGGGTTACCGATCCTAGCCCAAAAATCTCACCCCGAGTCAGACTCGGGAACACCGCCCAGGAGGCTAGGCTGCCTGAGGCCTATCCAGGAGCAGGAGAAGCAGCATAGGATTGGGACTGCAGGATTGGAGTCCAACCAAGTTGTGAAGGTTCAGCCAGACAACGGAACCAGTTGTGGTCGGAGGTAAAAGGGAAACACTCGCAACTAAGGGACTATCCACCTTGTTACCGGAGACAAAAACCTTTAGTGACTGTTACAAGTTCGACTGCCAAAGGGGACAGCGGTCCTACCTATACAGAAGTGGCATCTGACTGGAGCCCTTTTCCTGTATATCGGTCTACCGATAGAGTCTCGGAGTATGCCAATCATCATTGCATCTACTCAAGGGTGTCCTGGTCCTAACCTGCTCTCCAACAGTTCTTGTTAAGAGACAATAAATCTCTTGTTTGCATCCAAAAAGTGGCTGGCGCCCATCGTTTCATCATTACACCCACCATGCCTGTTAACCCACTCTACAAGGATGGATGTCAGCTCTCCCTAACTCTTGAGGTCACCGATAGGCCTCTGGAGGCCCAGGACCTTGCTACATATGCATGGAAAGGTTTGAATCCAGCCTTAAAGTTATCATAGGAGGGTAAATCTTTCACCAAGAATTCTGGGTGCAGAGTGATCTGCCCATTTCTTTTAGTGGAGACCTGCCATCATGCCCCTCTCCATGCTTGCACAGAGAACATGTAATGTTACTGTAAAGTCGCTGTAACTGATGTGTTGCAGCGATTTTACAACTTTCTGGAGTGCGTAAACCGCCCTTTCCAGTATTCAGTCACATTATCACTCTGTTAATGCTCCTCATGTGCCAACCGTCGAAGAGAAATGCTCAAATCTGTTGCTAGACTTTAAAATCTCTATATATGGGGTCAATAAACTTTGGATTGTAAACAAAATCATAAACCGATCCTTCCCAGTGGGAAAAGGAGAAATATTTTGCAATCTGCTGTAGTATAAGGTTTACAATTATTTTTCATTGCATTTACTTAATTATTCTCCAATGAAACCCATTAAAAAATGTATTGTACACAAGGACAGAAGCATTTTACCCGAAGATACATCAACGCCAGAAAAGAGAAAAGCTCCGAATAGTGAAGGCTGATGTATTTATCTGTTCTCTTTGTGTC